>NW_026089624.1:14865137-14936369 GCF_024586455.1 Bactrocera neohumeralis
TGTTAAAAGCCCAGTTCATTTAAAAACTATTCCCGATTCATTTCATACTTGTACACATTTTGACACATAAAATGCAATATTTGTTTACGGTAAGGGTGTATCCACTTAAATCGGGGAACATTTTGGAAAAATTACAGTTTTTCGCTTCAAATGGCTTCCAAAAATTTTTAAATGAAAAAAATATTATCAGAGAACGATGGGGAAGATTTGATTATGACTCTGGCTAATTTTTTTCTTTTTATTTCGAAAACTTCCAGCCGAGTTATTGGGTGAATAAGCAAAGTGTTTTTTTTTTTTCACAAAACGTTCTTATGGAAGAACTATTACTGGCTTATGCTTCAATATTTGTGCATGAAAAATTACCCTATATTGTCAAAAAGTGTGCTCAATAATGTACTAAAGCAACAAATAAAGTTATGGAGTTGAATTCTGCACAAAATCTATGAAAATATTGTCTATTGTGAGAATATTAGTATTTTACCTCATTTTAATGTATGCATTTAATTTTTCATCGAATATGAATTTGTTTATATACCCGTAGTTTTTTGGTTCATATTTAATTTTATTATTTCTTTACTTTAGTTGGCACATATGAATGTCTGAATATATATTATGATATATGCTTGTATGTATGTATGTTGGCGACATTATTTAATCGTTCTCTTATTTTTACGCTGGTTGCTTGCTGTCTGGTAATAAATATAAGCATGTTTGAATTCAAATGTGCTAAAATACTTTTTAAGTAAATGGTTTGTAATGCTGGTACTTTATTATACTTCGCAAGGTTCATGGAGATAAGTTTTACAGGATGTAGTTTACTATATATTGTATAATTAACTTAAGCAATATATTCGACCATTGTTTCATTATATTTTCAAATAAATATCTTCTTTAATAGTTACAAGTTACAAATTTAAATTGTTTAATTTAACTGACCACTCTGCGTTGTTGGTTTTTGCGTAATTGATTACCTTTCAACATTACGAGTACAAGACATTTAAATTAGCCAGATCTTCAGCTTTAATTTAATAAAGGAATAAACATAGGCAAAATAGTATGTAGCACACTAAAATGCTAGGAACTTTGTTGCATATTTTTCTAAAATTATTTTATGTTAGTTTTCGTTTATTTTCACTAAAATTTTATCCTTTTTAATTTATTGTAATACACCTATCATCTTTAGACGCGTAAAATATGTATGTTTATTTCTTTTCGTTTTGGTTATGACTGATTGAGACCCCAGCGTGTTAATTACACAACACTCAAAATATTGTAATATATTCTCATTCATATTTTTCTATTGAAGCACACTTGATTGTGTCACTCTTTTTACGCTTCCATATCAATGTATGTTTTTCTTACTTTTATTTATTTATATTCGCATTAATAAGCGAAAATTATTGCGTAACTGCAACTAACATAAATTTTGTGTGTATATCAGCCGCTTTATATTGAATAATGTAATATTTTCTTCTTTATAAATCGAGGTGTTAGATTTTAAATTACGTTACTAATGTTACTTTATTTTATTTTTTTTTTAAATTTTTTTTTTTAAATAGGAACTATGTGTATCTGTCTTTTAGTATAAGTTTGTTTGTTATCATAAAACATGTTGCGAGAATGTTTTGTATTTATCACTTTGATTGGCAGATTTCTTTTAACCGATTTTCATTATATGAACATATTTTTATTTTTAGTCATCTTAGCCGTCCAATTATTCGAGAACGTCACTTGAGAAATTATCTGTAAACAATATAAAAAAAAAACACATGAGAATAAATGTAGTCTAAGACTAGTTCACATAATTATGTGCATAAACTTAAAAAAATCAAAAACAAGTAAAAAAAGCTAAGCTCCGGTGTAACTGAACATTTTATATTCTACAACTTGCAAGGATCAGAGCCAGAGGAATATAAACATATTCAGTTGTTGACAAAACTACATATTAAAAATGTTTTCGTTTAATGGCGTTTGAGTGCGTGTCGGCTCCCGCCGATATGCACTACCAACCCTCCTTGGGTGCCAAAGAACATGTGTACCAAGGTTTCTCAAGATATCTCAATTTTTTACAGCGTGCACAGCGGATTTCTACCGGTCGCTTTATCCTGGTCATTTATACAATACAATACAAAATACCTTCCGATATTTTTTGGCTGTAATTAAAAAAAAATTAAAAACTTTGATTCTACTTGTGGATAAAATTTAAATTTAATTTGTATAGAATAATTTTATGTATAAATATATGAAATTGAAAAACTGAATGAATTAAATACGTTTAAGAAAACAATAATGTGTATGGCTTGCCTTTTAATTTCTCCAACATTGTAAGGTATATGGTCATCAGGTTCAATAGAATCTTCTGTACTGGTTGACGGAGACAAGAAACCAATCGCAGCATAATATGGAAGCGCCAAAGAGTGACACAATCAAAGTGTGCTTCAATAGAAAATATGAATGAGAATATATTACAATATTTTGAGTGTTGTGTAATTAACACGCTGGGGTCTCAATCAGTCATAACCAAAACGAAAAGAAACAAACATACATATTTTACCCGCGTCTAAGATGATAGGTGTATTACAATAAATTAAAAGGATAAAATTTTAGTGAAAATAAACGAAAACTAACATAAAATAAATTTTCGAAAAATATGCAACAAAGTTCCTAGCATTTTAGTGTGCTACATACTATTTTGCCTATGTTTATTCCTTTATTAAATTAAAGCTGAAGATCTGGCTAATTTAAATGTCTTGTACTCGTAATGTTGAAAGGTAATCAATTACGCAAAAACCAACAACGCAGAGTGGTCAGTTAAATTAAACAATTTAAATTTGTAACTTGTAACTATTAAAGAAGATATTTATTTGAAAATATAATGAAACAATGGTCGAATATATTGCTTAAGTTAATTATACAATATATAGTAAACTACATCCTGTAAAACTTATCTCCATGAACGCCCTTGCGAAGTATAATAAAGTACCAGCATTACAAACCATTACTTAAAAGTATTTTAGCACATTTGAATTCAAACATGCTTATATTTATTACCAGACAGCAAGCAACCAGCGTAAAAATAAGAGAACGATTAAATAATGTCGCCAACATACATACATACAAGCATATATCCTTAATATATATATTCAGACATTCATATGTGCCAACTAAAAGTAAAGAAATAATAAAATTAAATATGAACCAAAAAACTACGGTATATAAACAAATTCATATTCGATGAAAATTAAATGCATACATTAAAATGAGGAAAATACTAATATTCTCACAATAGACAATATTTTTCGCATAGATTTGTACGAATTCAACTCCATAACTTTGTTGTTGCTTTAGTACATTATTGAGCACACTTTTGACAATATAGGGTAATTTTTTCATGCACAAATATTGAAGCATAAGCCAGTAATAGTTCTTCCCGCAGAACGTTTTGTGAAAAAAAAACACTTTGCGCTGTTCACAATAACTCGGCTGGAAGTTTTTCGAAAATAAAAAACTAAGAAAAATTAGCCAAGTCATAATCAAATCTTCCCCCCATCGTTCTCTGATAATATTTTTTTTTTTCATTTAAAAATTTTTGGAGGCCATTTGAAGCGAAAACTGTAATTTTCCACCAAAATGTTCCCCGATTTAGTGGATACACCCTTACCGTAAACAAATATTGCATTTTATGTGTCAAAATGTGTACAAAGTATGAAATGAATCGGTCAAGTAGTTTTGTAATGACAGTGAACATGGGCTTTGAACAATAAAAAAAATTATGAAAAAAAAAATGTATCCTATATTGCCAAAAGCGTGCTCAATAATGAACCAAAGGACCAAATAACATTCGTAAAAGAAAGTCCTTTTTTTTACCATGAAATCCGAACCCCTCCCTTAATGCTCGCGCGAGAACCCATTCGCTGAATAATTTGTTTTCTAGGTTGGTATGACTGCCAGTGACATCTGTTCCAAATTTCTAAACAAAATAAACATTTGTGTTTAGTATACGAGACCATGTGAGTAAGAAGCAAGCGAATTTTCAAAAGGACTTTTTTTGTGACTTTCGTATTTCCTATACTTGTTCGGTAGCTAAATAGATGGCTTTTGTCAGCTGTTTCGTTCGAGAAAATGCCTTGTGGCTGTTGACCGGCAGCCGATACATCTATGTATGTATTCTGTGCGTAATTCGATGTGAGATTGTTCCCTTAATTGCTGTCTGGCTATCGACGCATATATTTGTTCTTTTTATGTTGTTTCCTGCGATGTTAACTAGAGAATACCGGGTTGGAGTAGAGCATTGTTTTGGGCTTCAGAAAGAAAGACTTGAACCTTAAGCAGCTAAGCTTGCCTAACAAAAAAAACATAAATTATGCTGCGATTGGTTTCTTGTCTCCGTCAACCAGTACAGAAGATTCTATTGAACCTGATGACCATATACCTTACAATGTTGGAGAAATTAAAAGGCAAGCCATACACATTATTGTTTTCTTAAACGTATTTAATTCATTCAGTTTTTCAATTTCATATATTTATACATAAAATTATTCTATACAAATTAAATTTAAATTTTATCCACAAGTAGAATCAAAGTTTTTCATATTTTTTTAATTACAGCCAAAAAATATCGGAAGTTATTTTGTATTGTATTGTATAAATGACCAGGATAAAGAGATCGGTAGAAATCCGCTGTGCAAGCTGTAAAAAATTGAGATATCTTGAGAAACCTTGGTACACATGTTCTTTGGCACCCAAGGAGGGTTGGTAGTGCATATCGGCGGGAGCCGACCACTGCCACGCACTCAAAACGCCATTAAACGAAAACATTTTTTAATATGTAGTTTTGTCAACAACTGAATATGTTTATATTCCTCTGGCTCTGATCCTTGCAAGTTGTAAGAATATAAAATGTTCGGTTACACCGGAGCTTAGCTTTTTTTACTTGTTTTTGATTTTTTTTAAGTTTATGCACATAATTATGTGAACTAGTCTTAGACTACATTTATTCTCATGTGTTTTTTTTATATTGTTTACAGATAATTTCTCAAGTGACGTTCTCGAATAATTGGACGGCTAAGATGACTAAAAATAAAAAATATGTTCATATAATGAAAATCGGTTAAAAGAGAAATCTGCCAATCAAAGTGATAAATACAAAACATTCTCGCAACATGTTTTATGATAACAAACAAACTTATACTAAAAGACAGATACACATAGTTCCTATTTAAAAAAAAAAATTTAAAAAAAAAATAAAATAAAGTAACATTAGTAACGTAATTTAAAATCTAACACCTCGATTTATAAAGAAGAAAATATTACATTATTCAATATAAAGCGGCTGATATACACACAAAATTTATGTTAGTTGCAGTTACGCAATAATTTTCGCTTATTAATGCGAATATAAATAAATAAAAGTAAGAAAAACATACATTGATATGGAAGCGCCAAAGAGTGACACAATCAAAGTGTGCTTCAATAGAAAATATGAATGAGAATATATTACAATATTTTGAGTGTTGTGTAATTAACACGCTGGGGTCTCAATCAGTCATAACCAAAACGAAAAGAAACAAACATACATATTTTACCCGCGTCTAAGATGATAGGTGTATTACAATAAATTAAAAGGATAAAATTTTAGTGAAAATAAACGAAAACTAACATAAAATAAATTTTCGAAAAATATGCAACAAAGTTCCTAGCATTTTAGTGTGCTACATACTATTTTGCCTATGTTTATTCCTTTATTAAATTAAAGCTGAAGATCTGGCTAATTTAAATGTCTTGTACTCGTAATATTGAAAGGTAATCAATTACGCAAAAACCAACAACGCAGAGTGGTCAGTTAAATTAAACAATTTAAATTTGTAACTTGTAACTATTAAAGAAGATATTTATTTGAAAATATAATGAAACAATGGTCGAATATATTGCTTAAGTTAATTATACAATATATAGTAAACTACATCCTGTAAAACTTATCTCCATGAACGCCCTTGCGAAGTATAATAAAGTACCAGCATTACAAACCATTACTTAAAAGTATTTTAGCACATTTGAATTCAAACATGCTTATATTTATTACCAGACAGCAAGCAACCAGCGTAAAAATAAGAGAACGATTAAATAATGTCGCCAACATACATACATACAAGCATATATCCTTAATATATATATTCAGACATTCATATGTGCCAACTAAAAGTAAAGAAATAATAAAATTAAATATGAACCAAAAAACTACGGTATATAAACAAATTCATATTCGATGAAAATTAAATGCATACATTAAAATGAGGTAAAATACTAATATTCTCACAATAGACAATATTTTTCGCATAGATTTGTACGAATTCAACTCCATAACTTTGTTGTTGCTTTAGTACATTATTGAGCACACTTTTGACAATATAGGGTAATTTTTTCATGCACAAATATTGAAGCATAAGCCAGTAATAGTTCTTCCCGCAGAACGTTTTGTGAAAAAAAAACACTTTGCGCTGTTCACAATAACTCGGCTGGAAGTTTTTCGAAAATAAAAAACTAAGAAAAATTAGCCAAGTCATAATCAAATCTCCCCCCCATCGTTCTCTGATAATATTTTTTTTTTCATTTAAAAATTTTTGGAGGCCATTTGAAGCGAAAACTGTAATTTTCCACCAAAATGTTCCCCGATTTAGTGGATACACCCTTACCGTAAACAAATATTGCATTTTATGTGTCAAAATGTGTACAAAGTATGAAATGAATCGGTCAAGTAGTTTTGTAATGACAGTGAACATGGGCTTTGAACAATAAAAAAAATTATGAAAAAAAATGTATCCTATATTGCCAAAAGCGTGCTCAATAATGAACAAAAGGTCCAAATAAAATTCGTAAAAGAAAGTCCTTTTTTTTACCATGAAATCCGAACCCCTCCCTTAATGCTCGCGCGAGAACCCATTCGCTGAATAATTTGTTTTCTAGGTTGGTATGACTGCCAGTGACATCTGTTCCAAATTTCTAAACAAAATAAACATTTGTGTTTAGTATACGAGACCATGTGAGTAAGAAGCAAGCGAATTTTCAAAAGGACTTTTTTTGTGACTTTCGTATTTCCTATACTTGTTCGGTAGCTAAATAGATGGCTTTTGTCAGCTGTTTCGTTCGAGAAAATGCCTTGTGGCTGTTGACCGGCAGCCGATACATCTATGTATGTATTCTGTGCGTAATTCGATGTGAGATTGTTCCCTTAATTGCTGTCTGGCTATCGACGCATATATTTGTTCTTTTTATGTTGTTTCCTGCGATGTTAACTAGAGAATACCGGGTTGGAGTAGAGCATTGTTTTGGGCTTCAGAAAGAAAGACTTGAACCTTAAGCAGCTAAGCTTGCCTAACAAAAAAAACATAAATTATGCTGCGATTGGTTTCTTGTCTCCGTCAACCAGTACAGAAGATTCTATTGAACCTGATGACCATATACCTTACAATGTTGGAGAAATTAAAAGGCAAGCCATACACATTATTGTTTTCTTAAACTTATTTAATTCATTCAGTTTTTCAATTTCATATATTTATACATAAAATTATTCTATACAAATTAAATGGTTATTTTAATTAAATCATTTAGTTCAAGCTAAACTTGAAGCAGATTACGCTTTGATTGATAGAAGATAGCAAGCAGAAATTAAAATAGAGGAATTGGAATTAAAAATTTTAAAATACAAAGATAAATTAATTACTGTTGAGAGGAATACTTATATTTTGTCTCAATTTCGAACTTTTGTAAGCGTTCCTCCTTTTCTATTCGAAGTTTTTTCAATCTTTTGTCTTTTTCCATTGACATTCGCAAGTCGCTTGCTTTTTTAAAGAAAGCTTCTTTGCAAGAGTGTAGCAGGTGCATCTCTATACATTTTGTTTGTGTATAAGCAAAAATATGCTCATTTGCAACAGATTCTGAATTGCCCTAATGTATTTTATTGTTCACTTCTTCTTCTTAATGGGCGTAGACACCGCCTACGCGATCATAGCCGAGTTAATAACAACGCGCCAGTAGTTTCTTCTTTTCGCTACGTGGCGCCTATTAGATATTCCAAACAAAGCCAGGTCCCTCTCCACTTGGTCCTTCCAACGGAGTGGAGGATGGAGTCATATGCAGAAGTTCACGCAAGGGAGGAAAGTTCTCTGATCGCCATTCACTTGGGAGTGGCCATTCACGATTTTTTTACATATGACTCAAGCAGCTCACGACTTCCGGTCTTTGACCAAGTATCCTCTGGGTAGCCTAAGAACATCCGTTTGAACACGAGCTAAAGTGAGAAGGCGAAACATCCCCTGCATAGGGTTGTGCAATGGGTTTGGGACCCGCCACGTAAAAAAACACTCCAATGAAAACACAACAACAGCCTCGGATAAGAGACCCCCTTTTGATGACGACCATTTTATTGTTCACGGTTCCTTTAAATATGATATAGCCGAAAAATTGATTTTTCAGGCTATTATCCAGTTACTAAACTTAGATCTTAATGCATTTTGAGAGGACTTACTTTGAAGTAAATCACAAAAAGGTATTTTTGTAAAGACTAGAAATTGTTTCGACAATTTTTAAAAGTCCGATATATCGGCTCGATATAGTGCATTTTTATAACAAATACTCTTAAAATCCCAATCGTTGCACACCGAAATTTTCCAATCTTCAATATTTTTCACATTCCATTTATAGTTCTGCTCATTTAACTTGTTCTTCGCCTAGTTTTTGCAATATGACCGAATATATTTTATTTATTAATAGCTTATGTTATGTTATACTGGCCGGTTAAAAAATATATTTTGTTAATATTCTCAAGTTTTTCAATTAATATAATTTTTGTTACTTTTTTATAATCGTCTGTTCCAGTATATAAGAATTACTGTATATATAGGGTATGAATATTTATATTCACGTAAAGAAATTGAATTTAATTAGAAAAAATAACTAAGCAACGGTTTTCTGGAAGATTTTATATATAATATTTACTAGTGTAAGCTCGCGGCTCCGCTCGCTCTTTATTATAATTAACAACATTGGCAATCTAAAATTTTTTTTACTATTGGTTGTACAGTTTATTTCAGACTGACTGATAAATTCTAATGTACACATACATATATATAAGAGAAACTTATTGCTCTCAGGCAACGGGATTTTACAGTTACGAATATTGCGTTGTATATAAGTACATATGTATGTAAATGTCTCCTTCTCAACGCAATATGTCATTAGACAATTAAAAGTTAACATTTTTCATTTTAATATATACCCATCATGTTAATACGTTTCTTATGCTTAATTTTCAAAGGTTCTTGGTCAAGACATCAGATATCATATTTTCAGTTGAAACATACTTTATTTCAATTACATTGTCTTTGACCATTTGCCTGACATGATGATACTTAATATCTATATGCTTACTGCGCGCATGGTACTTCGAATCTTTTGCTAAATATTGCGCACTTTGGTTGTCGCTGAATATTTTTGTTGCATGACCATCACTCAAACCCATCTCGTTCATGAGTTTGCGGATATACGCCGCTTCTTTAGCAGCCGTTGACAAAGCTATGTACTCCGCTTCAGTGCTGCTTAAGGCCACGACGCCCTGTTTCTTCGATTCCCATGAGATCACTGCTCCTGCTGCAAGAAATGACCAGCCGCTATACGATTTTCGATCTATGCAATCTCCAGCCCAATCGGCATCAACATAACATTCGATGGGTTTTCCAGTTCGTTGGTAGTGCAGACCCAGCTCAGCAGTGCTCTTAAGGTATCGCAAAACTTGCTTGGCACCCACTTCATGTTCCTTATGAGGATTTGCATTACGTTGTGAAAGCTTCGTAACAGAATGTAAAATATCTGGCCGGGTTGTTATGGCTAGATACATCAGCGAACCTATCAGGGATTGATAGCTTAACTGGTTCGCTCGCGGACACTCATCATTGTCAGACTTAACCTGGAATCCTGCGCTCAACGGAATGACATTCGGCTTGCAGTCACTCAGACCATACTCGTGTAATAGATTCCCAATATATTGTTTGTGACCAACAGAAACGTTGCCAGTTACTCCTTCTCTTTCTATTTCCATACCAAGGAAATGCTTCAGCTGACCGCCATCGACTACATCGAATTCGTTTGCTATTGACGCCTTCACTTTGTTGAGTACTTTCATAGATGTGCTGGCAACAATCAAGTCGTCAACATAGACAATGACCATGCTGAAGTCCGTGCTACTACGGAGTGTATTCAGACACGGTTCACTAGCACGGCTTTAGGCCGTATAAAGATTTCTGAAGCTTGAGCACACTCCCAGGATCTTCTTTGTCTTCAAATCCCTCGGGTTGTCTAATGTACACCACATCTCGCACTTCACTGTTGAGGTAAGCAGATGACACATCTATTTGGTGCATATACATACCTTTCTCAACCGCTATGGCAATTGCTAGACGTATTGTTGAATACCGTGCCACAGGAGAGATCGTTTCAGTATAGTTGACACCGAATCTCTGGCCACAGCCGTTGGCCACTAGACGAGACTTAAAACGAGCGATGTTGCCATGCTTGTCACGCTTTACTGCAAAAACCCATTTACAACCGATCGCCTTTTCGCCCTCAGGAAGAACCACCAATGACCACGTTTTATTGGCCTTTAGGCTGTCCATCTCCATCTGCATCGATGCCTTCCACTGACTGGCATGATCAGAACTTAAGGCCGAAGTTACTGTTTCTGGTACTGCCACATCGTCTGTTGTCATAACATTCAAAATGTTACACTGCTTGCTTGGACGCCCTGGATTTCCTGTACGGATCAGCTTTGGTCGCCCAGGACCCCTCTTGATGGTTGACTCATCTTCATTGTCTTCTTCAGACAAAACTCCATCAGACGCATCGCAGTCGGCATCAGCATTTTCCACGTTTTCGACTTGTGTGACACATGCCGACTCTGACACCAGGTTGACCAGCGGCACCTCACACATAATCGCCGATTCATTACGATTTACACTGCCATCTGCAAAGAATCTTTCAAGAAAAATTACGTCACGTGCTACTGTTACCTTTCCTGCAGACCGTTGCAGACTCTGAGTAGCCAACCATCACACGTGCCTCGCCTTTCGGGAGAAACTTCCTGCTATGAAGAACTATAGCTTTGATCCCGAATTCTCTCAGATGGTTCACTGTTGGCTTTTTGCCGGACCACGACTCGAATGCTGTCATGTCCTTTAAAGCAGATGTTTCCGAACGGTTTCTTAGGTATGCAGCCGTGTTAATAGCTTCTGCCCAGAAGCCCTCATCCAGACCAGCGTGTAGAATCATACTGCGCGCCATCTCAACCAATGTTCTGTTCGCGCGCTCAGCTACACCATTTTGTTGAGGTGTGTGCGGTACAGTAAGCTGTCTTTTAATGCCATTGCTCGCCAGGAGCAGGCCAAACGCGCCACTCAAATACTCCCGACCGTTGTCGCTTCTCAGACACTTTATTTTTTTTCCAGTCTGCTTCTCAGCGAACGCCTTAAACACTTTAAATTTTTCCAAAACTTCGTCGCGAGATTTCAAGAAACTTACATACGTGTATCGCGATTTATCATCGATGAATGTTACAAAATACCGCGCTCCTCCTTGTGAGGATTTATTCATTGGTCCACAAATGTCTGTATGCACCAGATCCAATACGTCTTTCGAGCGATTTTTAGTTTTTTTTGGAAATGGTTTTACGCATATTTTACACTTTGCACAGGTTTCACATAGTATATGATCAGTTAAATCACTGTAAACTTTTGATGTTTCTAAACCATGCACCAGTTTTTTATTAATCATTTTGTTTAGACTACCAAAGTTCAAATGTCCAAACCTATTGTGCCATTTCATTATATCAGTCAGATCAGACTGTGCACCAAAACACTTATTGTCGTTTGTCTCTAACAAAAACAAATCTTGCCGCTCTTTAGCCATTAAAATTACTTCACCGTCTTGATTTTGAATGCTCACACTTTCATGTTCAAACTTAACACTGAACCCCTTCTGTATTATTTTTGCTACAGATATGAAATTGCATTGAAGGTTCTGCACATATAAAACGTTTACCAAATCAACTGTACTTTCACGCCAATTCAACCGCATTGTACCGCGACCACTTGCTACAATATAATTGTTTCCAGCTAACACTATTTTCTCAGTATGCGGTTCGAATTTTATGAAACATGATTTATCACAACACAAATGTGCCGTTGCACCACTGTCCAAGCACCAAACGTTTTTTGCAAAGCTACCGTTAGAACACGCAAACACTGAGTACGACTTTTTTCGGTCTTTGTCGTCATTCTCATTTTCGTCGTTTTTGACGCTATCGTGTTTTTCGCTAACTTTTGTTTGGCAATTCGTTGAAATGTGTCCACGGCGACCACACGACCAACAACTTACGTTTTTTCGTTTTCGTTGTCCATCTTTTACATACTGTTTATTTTCGCTTCGCAAAGAGAACATTTTTTGCTCTTTTTGTTGTTCTCTTTGCTCCTTACGCCTTTCACTCTCTTCGAGCAATTTAATTTTTAACGCACTTAATGCCGGCAAGGAATCACGCGATTCCATTGCTATCACGAAATTATCAATGGCGTCGCTCAAGCTTGACAACAACAGTATACACAAACACTCTTCGGGCAATGAAAAACCAATTTCACACAAATTTTCAATCAGATCTGTGAATTTCTCTAAATGCTTAGACATATGTATTTTCAGATTCTGACGATTTTATATGCAATAACTGTCTTAACAATGTATCGCGGCGTGTAGGTCCCTTACTCATATGTATTTCTTTTAACCTTTCCCACGCACTAGCTGACGTTTGGCAATTTTTTACATTATTTATTTGTGAAGGCTTAATGCACAGCATAATACAGGCTAATGCTTTTTCATCTTTTGCATCAAACACAGTATCTTCTTCGTTTTTTACGATACGACCGCAAACTACGCCCCATAACTCTGCATGTATGAGCACACTTTTCATCTGTACGACCCACGCGCTGTAATTGGTGTCGTCCAGCTTTTCAATAGAGTGCATAACGGAATTCATTTCGCCTTCTAACACGAAATTTCACTTAATAACTTTAAGTTCTTAGTTTTTTAGTTTTTTTCGTTTCATTTTGCTCGAGCGTAACAAAAACTGAAAATTTATTTTTTGCAAATCAAAATTAACGCTTAACACCGCACACAAAATCTTATACGCAAACTTTTTCACTTGTACTAAGTATATTCAAATGTTTTTGCCACACGATTTTTTCAAGGCTAGCCTGGGCCCATAACGTATTGGTTGTACAGTTTATTTCAGACTGATAAATTCTAATGTATACATATATATAAGAGAAACTTATTGCTCGCAGGTAACGGGATTTTACAGTTACGAATATTGCGTTGTATAAATTAAGTTTTTATTTTATCGATTTAATTTTTAAAAACAAGCGGACTCACGTCCGCGGTCTTTCTTTATTAAATGCTGTCTAAAAACTAAATTCAAATTATTTCTTAAGTCTAATTTAAACCTATGCCTGTACCTGGTCACGTTGCCAACAGTTGCGGCGTCAGCAGTTGAACGGACGCGCGAGTTAAAGAAAAATAAGTCAACGAACTGCGAGTCAGAATAATATATCTTTATTCATTTAACTCCGAAACTTAAATTAAAAATATTTCTAACTGCTTAGCCTATTTATAGTAGTGAGTAAACAAATATTTTATATCCGCTATCCTTACAATTTGTTGTTTGCTTAGTCGGACCATTTAACGGTCGCTCTTTGGTTTTCATTACTGCTATGACAACAACAACATTAGCTACAGACATTTGTCAGGTGATTTGGCGGTAGTCCTGATCGCCGATGAATGTTATTTTATTACAGCATTGTTGCTGCATATGTTGCTGACAAACAAATGTCTTCATTGTTTGTTGTTGCATTATTTTGTATTACATTTTAACATCTCATTTGTTTACAAGTTATTGGTTTTCGTCTAGCTGTGCATGTACATATATGTATGTTTATATTTAAGTAATTATGTGTAAGTATATGACAAGTATGTTTGTAAAATATATAAGTATTTATATATATATGTATATATATGTATGTATGTACTTGTATGTACATATAACTCCCCCAGGGCTGCTTAAAGAACTACCCCATATTCTTTTTCTTTATTTATACATATATATTTTTTTTAAGCTAAGTTTACTAACTATTTTGATTACATATTAATTCATGTATTTTTATTTTCGTTTAAGCTTAAAATAAAGAACAATTTGAAAATTATATCCGTATGTAAATAGCTTAATCTATCTAATATTTAAATGATATTGGTGTAAGTGAATGGAAAGTAAAAGATTTGTAAGTTTTTCATATTAAAAATGTATTTTTTTTTTTTCAATTATGTACATATATGTATGTGTACGAAAATTTTTGTTTATTTAATCTTGATCCATGTCTCCTGCTAGTGCTATTATGCTTGAATTGTCATCAACAATAGAGTCGTTAGTATCTCGACTTTCATTTTTTGAATGTTTGGAAGGCCTTTTATATTAGATAAATGGACGTTGCTTAGTGGGTTTATTCTAAAGTAAGGTTGGTCTTTGTGCCGCACTCTTTTATAATTTTTAATTGGACCTATTTCTCTACCTTCCTTATAGTCTTCTCTGGCTTTATTTCTTTTATTTATTACTCTTTGTTTTACTTTATTTATATTATCATGCAAGATTTTTGGATCAATATTATTTTGAGCCATTCTTGGGGAATATTTTATAGTGGAATGGAATCGGTCATTGTAATTACCCATGGCAAGCTGCATCCGCATTTCGGTTGAGAGACTTGGGTCATCAATTCCCGTTAGCTTTTCTAACAGGGTTGAGTGCAGCCTCTCAATGTCCGCGTTACCGGTATGGCTGTTAGGCTTCGTTAAATGGACCTCAATACCTTCCTTTTTAAAATACTCAATAAGTTGTTCAGCCCTAAACTCATTGTCCATTATAACTTTACTGGGTTTACCAAATTTCGCGAATTGTTCTACTATAATCGCTTTCTTTGAGCGCCAATTTCGATCAGTAATGGTGTAAGCTGAAGCGAATTTTGTAAGCTTATCAATAAACGTAACAAACGATAACTTTTTAAAATGGAATATATCTATATGGATAATTTGATTTTTTTTTGTTGGCGTTTCAGTAAAATGAAATAGAGGTCTAATCGGTTTTCTTCAATATTTAATTTGTTGACATTTTTCGCAATTATTAATAATAAGTTGTATTTGTTCTTTTAATTTTGGAAAATAAATTTTGTTTTTTAACGTATGATATGTCTCATTGATACCACTGTGCATAGACTCATTGTTATGGTATAAGGCTATTTGTTTGTGAAGTATTTCTTCATTTTCTATTTCAGTTACTCTGTGGGTACATTTAACAAAATTGATTTTATTATCATGTGAAAACATAGAAATTAATATTTGTTGTATTTTATGATAATCTTTATCTGATACTTCAGAAAAAATTCCTATTTTACCCATTTTAATATTATTCTTCAAAATATTTCTAATGATTGTTTCATTTTCAAGTGGATTTATTTGAATTATTTTTCTTTTATGCACTACTTTTACTTCAAATGAAGGACTAAATGTTAATATTATTTGAATTTTGTATTTATTTACTATTTCCTCTTTTATAATAATATGCTCTAAAAGCTCTTCTGCTGCTGAATGAATAGTTTCTGACATTTCGAAATTCGATTCATTACAATTATTTTCGTTTATTTTTGGAGAATTTTCTAAACGACTTAGAAAGTCTGCCACCTTATTTTCTTTGCCATTTAAATACTCAATTTCGTAATTAAATTCTTGTAGCTTTAAAAGCCATCGTTGATGACGAGGGGAACATTCTTTGCCTTTATATTTATTATTAAGATATTTTATAGGACAATGGTCTGTAACAATGCGAAATTTTTTTCCATATATATATGGCCTGAGGTAAGTAACAGCATAAATAATTGCAAGGAATTCCTTATCCGTTGTACTATAATTTTGTTCATGATTATTAAGGGTCCTGGATATGTAACATACCGGATGTCCTTGTTGGGATAAAACTGCCCCAATCGCATAATCACTAGCATCAGTTGTTATAACAAATTCCTTGTCATATTCGGGATATTTTAAAATAGGATGAGAAGATATTAATGCTTTAAGATTCTCAAAACTTGCTATATATTGTGGATCATTTATATTAATTTTATAATCCTTTTTCAAATACTTTATCATTAGATACGCAATGTTTGAATAATCCTTAATAAATTTACGGTAATAACCCGTTATACCTAGAAATCCTTTTAATTGCTTTTCAGTTTTTGGAATCTGTAAGTTTTGTATTATTTCGATTTTGTTTGGATTTGGTTTTATTCCATTTGCCGTTAAGATATGACCTAAAAAAGGAGTTTCTTTTTGAAGAAAACTACACTTTTCGGGTTGGATTTTTAAATTATGCTCTTGTAATTTGGAAAAAATTTTCTGTAAGGATATTTCATGCTCTTCTAGAGAGGTGGAAAATATAAGGATGTCATCCAGGTATACCACACAGATTTTATTAATATATTCTCTCAGAACTTCATTAATTAATCTCTGAAACGTCGCAGGGGCGTTTTTGAGACCAAATGGCATTCTAACGTACTCATACAATCCAGATGGTGCTACAAATGCTGTTTTCTCAATATCCTTTTCTGCCATTAATATCTGGTGGTAACCCTTTGCTAAATCCAGGGTGCTGAAGTATTGCGCTTTACCTAATTTATCTAAAATACTGTCGATATTAGGCAAAGGATACTTATCATCAATAGTAAGTTGATTTAGCCTCCTATAATCCACTACAATTCTATACTTTTGAATACCAGACTTATCTTTCTTTTTTGGTACAACTATAATAGAAGAGCTGTACTTGCTTCTGCTCTTCCTTATGATCCCTTGTTTTTCCATATCATTAATTTGTTTCCTAACTTCCTCTTCGTGTTTTGGTGGTAATCTATAAACTCTTGAGTTAATTTGTTGATTACTAATAGTCCTTATTTCATGAACAATTGAATTTGTATTAGTTAAACTATCACCTTCTCTATATATTAATTTACTAAATTTTTTCAAAAGTTTATTAATTACTTGTTTTTCTTGTTTATTCAAGTGACTTAAATCTATAGTTTGGTCTTCACTAATTTCCATAACTTCTCCATAATTTTGCATTATTTTTGATAAAAAAGGAAGACGTATATTATTAACTAATTTAATTTCGAAATTTTCTACATCTATACTTTTTACGTTCTTTACTATCCAATCCATACCTAATATTAAATCAAATGGTTTATTAAATTGCAACATTATCCATTTCATTCTAGCATTTTGTGGAGCACTAAACTCATTTGGACATGGTGTAATTACCTTTTTACTAGGATTACTGACCAAGCCATTAATTGTATTTAATATAGTTTTTTATTTTTCATTAATTGTAGGTAAATCAAATTTATTAAAACTGCTTTCCTTAAGTATGCTTAAAGTTGATCCTGTGTCTACTAGTGCTATCCATTGTTTATTAAATAAAGTAATTTTTATATATATTTTTGTAAAATCCGAGGCTAATTTAAAAAAAAAATTTCTTCTGTATCGTTTCTTTCTTCTTCAGTATGACTTACTGTATCTACTTCCATTGGAATAACTGATTGCCTGGTTTGCTGTGTATTATTATAGCTATTATTATTACGTCTATTGGAACTGCCAGGATTTGGCCTTTGACTATTTAATTGATTAGAAAATGAAGATTGATTGGTAAAATTTCCGCTATTACCCCTACAAAGGTTATTATTAGTGACTACATTTTGGTTAGAAGGTCTACTGTTACTATTTTGATCCCTAAAACTACTGGTATTATTTTGTTGATAGTTTGGTTCGCTGTTAAATTGATTTTGAAGTTTATTGCTTGAATAGTTTTTTGAATTATTCTTTATTAAAAAAAAAGTATTTAAATTTCCTTCATCCATTCCTATGAATTCATGAATGGTAGCCTCAGCACTGGCTAAACTAATTATATTTCTAATAGCATATGCAAATGTTCCAGAAGCTAACTGTTTAATCCTTTGGATTAACATTCCGGAAAAAATTTCCCTCATCGTTACACCATTATCATCAAATGCACAAAATTCCGTTATATCATTTATAATGGCTTTCACTTTTTTGCTTAAATCTAAAATAGAACTTACTCTAAGTAACGTTATATCCCTAGTTAACTGCATCTGGTCCTTTGATGATTTGAAGTGCTGCTTCAACTTCTTCTTGCAAGTATCCCAGTCTGCTGGTCTGTCCAGTTGCAAATAATTTTTGGCATCTCCTTGTATTTTCAAGTCGAACACAATTTGAAAAGTTAATTCTTTCTGTGACTCATAATCCACCATAACCCGATCAACTGAGTTAATAAATGCAGGTAGCATTTTCGATTCACCATTGAAAGGGGGTAAATATTTTAAATCCCTTTCAATTTTATTTCTTAAGGATGTTGGTTGCTGCGCCGCTGATTGGGCCAAAAGCCTCGTGATCGCACTAAGGCATTGAGCCATGGTAGCGTTATCTGGCAAATTTTCATCAGCCATTGTTAAATTATTTATTTTTGTACTACGTTGTAAAAAATTCAAATAGTTTTTGTAGATTTTAAAGTTTTTTTTTTTTTTTTTTTTTTTTTTTTTTTTTTTTTTTTTTTTTGATTCAAAAACCAAGAAGTCACTACTTTCAGAGTTCACAATACTTTCAAGAGCAATATACTTGCTCAAAAACTTTTTGCCTTCACTTTGTTAAAGGTTCACCGTGGTAAAAAGTATTTCGGTTGATTCACTAGTTTTATAAACTTTATAATATGAATTTAACTTGCTTAAAGTTTTTGAACTCGCACAGTTTCTTATATTTTTCTTTTTTTTTTATTAGTAAATGTTCACTGTCTGTGTTGTTTCTGCAGCAAAAAATGCCTTTGCTTTCAACACTTTTTATTTGTTTAATTGTTTAAATTTTTTTTTATAAAATTAACTTTTTATTGCCTGCGTTGTTTCTGCGGTATAAATTTTAAACACCTTCGTTTTCAACACTTTTAGGCTATAGCAGTAACCGACTGCGCCAGTTAAAGAAAAATAAGTCAACGAACTGCGAGTCAGAATAATATATCTTTATTCATTTAACTCCGAAACTTAAATTAAAAATATTTCTAACTACTTAGCCTATTTATAGTAGTGAGTAAACAAATATTTTATATCCGCTATCCTTACAATTTGTTGTTTGCTTAGTCGGACCATTTAACGGTCGCTCTTTGGTTTTCATTACTGCTATGACAACAACAACATTAGCTACAGACATTTGTCAGGTGATTTGGCGGTAGTCCTGATCGCCGATGAATGTTATTTTATTACAGCATTGTTGCTGCATATGTTGCTGACAAACAAATGTCTTCATTGTTTGTTGTTGCATTATTTTGTATTACATTTTAACATCTCATTTGTTTACAAGTTATTGGTTTTCGTCTAGCTGTGCATGTACATATATGTATGTTTATATTTAAGTAATTATGTGTAAGTATATGACAAGTATGTTTGTAAAATATATAAGTATTTATATATATATGTATATATATGTATGTATGTACTTGTATGTACATATAACTCGCGTGTGGAGTCACTAACTGATATTGCTGATGCAGTGTCAGCAATTGGGTGGTTTAAAGTTTCCAGCTATTGACCAACGGTGGGAATTAGCTGACGGTGTGAACCACTGTGTTAACTCCTCCCCTCTTAAATATGATCGTCCTCGATCATCAGTAGAAATGTAAATCGTTAAATTTAATATAATTTTGAATATCTTTGGTATCTTCTAGAGGGGGAACTTGCCTCGTATTTGTTTTTGTTGACTCTTTTTCTATATACTTGATTTCAATTTTTTTCCTTCGTAATAGGGTGAAAATGATAATGGTAGTAATTAAAGCTACCGATGTCAAGCTGCCAATGGATAGTGTAGCTTTCCTGAGAAAGTTGATTCGTTTGATGTTAGTGAGATGCAATTCCTTTAGAGCTCCCAAGGATAATAACTCGATGCGTTCCTTTTCTAATGGCGCTGGTTGTAGAATTGCGGGAATAGCTTCAATTGGTTTCGCTTCGTTATTTCTAAATAACTGATTGTTGATTTTAATTGTTGAGTTATAGAATATTACAACATGTGTCCCATTTATTGCTTGAATTGTCTCATCAGCTTCTATTTTTCCGTTGAATTGGTTCAGCAGTATTACTCCTGGTTTTATTTCCTCTATTATTGGTACGTGATTCGCGTTCGTTATGGTACATGTGGAATTTTGGCTGTTTACTATTCTATTTATATATTCTTCATTACTTAAATTAACTAAATTTACTTCTTTGCAAATTTATAAGTCATTAAAGTTTTCACATTCACTTTTAATTCCAAACAGAGTGGTTTTTCCTTTAATAATTTCATTGTAGTCAGTTTTAATTACAGTATTATTTTCCTTTTTTACAGGTCTTATAGTTACTCTCTTAAATGTTTCATATATATTGTATTCACAGTTTATGGGAAATTTCATATGTGGCAACTTTGCCCGATATTTGACATTTAAACTGTGAACGCACAATTAGTGTTTTTGTTTCCTGGTAAAGTGGCAACTTTGATCAGCTGACTATTCGCGTTTAGAAAAAATGGAAAGCAACACAGAAATACAGAAGGTAAACGCAATTCGCAATATTTTTAAATATAAATATGAAAATATTCTGCCTATAATTGTTCTATTGCAGGTTGTACATAAGCGTGTTCGAAAGGCTCCCTACAGAAAGTGGACCGACAACGAAAATGAAAGTTTAATCAACTTTTGAGGGACAATAGCCACTAGAGAAACCAACGGCCCAACATTATTATAAAAGATTTTTAAACCAAACTGGCAGCGACTTGCATTGGACTCTGGTGCGTTGCAAGGTAAAAAACTTAAGATTGCAGTACACCAAGGCCAAGTCCTGGCAAAATACAACGGGAAGTGGCACCATGGATAATTGTGACACTACCAAAAGTAGGTTCTACACATCATAAATTTTTAAATGTATATATCCTAAAATACACTTCATTTTTAGACGCGATCGTAAGGATGTGTCCCCGGTACGATGACTTAGAAGACATTTTTGGCTATAGGGAGCTCACTTCAAACTGCCTTGTATTGGATACCGAGGACATTGCATGTACTGGTTCACCAGAAGTTGCCACGTCCTCTGATATAATCGTCGAGGAAATCGTGGCATTACCCGAGCCTCTGGTCACCCCTTCTACGTCAAAGGCTGTCCGAAAGGGTATATATTCGCGTACAGCCCTATCAGACGTTCTCGATGTACACTCCAGCTTATTGGATGCAAAAAAAGACAGAATCGAGAAGGAATTTAACATGAGGGAAAATGAATTAATCCTAAAAGAGCAACAATTGTTGTTTGATAAAGAAAAATTTGAAAAAGAGTTGGTAGAAAAAAAAGCTGACAGGGAAATTCAAGTTATGGAAATTCAAATGAGGGAGAGAATAGCTATGAAAGAATTGGAAATGAAAGAAAGAATTGAAATGGAAAAAATGAAAATAATGCAATAAAAATGTCGCAGGCCTAAGTATTTTCTTCCATATAGAAAATAAATCGCGTTATATGAAGAAAACATGTATAACACCTTCATTAGAAAAATATTAAACATCTTTTATTTCAATAAAATTTAATAGGCTATTGAACTGCATACCAAAAAGGCTAAAAATGTCGACTAAAAAGTTGAATATTTCGATGAAAATTTGTAAAGTTTAGATTTCTATACGAAACTAATTCAATTTAAATAACTGAAGCCTGTGTTGATAAAAACCTCTTTTGCAAACGAATAGCAATGGAGGAATTAAAAATTAAAAAATAAAACTATACATATATACTACATAAAATTAAATAATTATATCTTTATTGTTTACAAAATGTGATAGAGCTTTTCTTAGGTCGTCGTGTTCATAAATTTCTTGTGGGAAGTCTGTTTCTTCTTGGCTTTCTAAACTAGGATTTTCGTCTAAGTTAAATTGTAGCAGCATGTTGTGAAGGATACAACATGCCAAAATCCATCTACAACAATTTTTATAATTAGTTTCGTTCGTTAATCGGAACCGTAGTTCTTTTAAACTGCAAAATTTTTCTTTTAATTTCCCAAAACAATTTTCTACACGTACTCTATATTTAGAGAAATATTGATTGAATGCATCTCTCATTTCTTTTGACTGCTCAGTACTGTTTTGTCGAAAAGGTGTAATAAGATGTTGGCTTAGCGGATATGCCGAATCGCCAGCAATCCATTCCCGATGACAGAAATAATTTTGTGGGTTTTTACCTATTGCAGATTCGGCAAAAATTTTAGCATCATGCACGCTTCCTCGGTATCCTATTGTCGCTTGTCTAATTCTTAGTGAATAGTCACATACTACTTGCATTTTTATGGCATACTGTTTTTTGCGAGAGAAGTATAGTTCGTGATCTTTTGAAGGCGACTCTGCTAATCTGATTTCAGTACCGTCAACATAGCCAATACATCCTGGAAGCTCTTTCATTGTTTTTGTGACAATCTTTCGCCTTTCTTCTCTAGATGGCCAACATAAAAATGTAGATTTTAAATTAATCAATGCGGTAATAACCCGCTCTGTCACTTTGGTAACTGTTCCGCCATCGCCTATTCCGAACAATGTTGCAATCTTTCTAATAGAGGCACTCTCTCCACTTGATCCCAGACGAAAAAGTGTTATCTTTAGTTGAAGATCGATTGGTAATTGTGGAACAAAATTTTTGTTTTGGAAAACAGGGTCTTGCTTGATTAAGGATAATATATAGTTGAACTCAAAGAATTCTATGCGCAACATTTGTCGCATGCGGCCACTATCAAATCTGGGAAGAACATTATTGACCCATTGCGAAGACTTTGGTATACCCAAATGGGTACTTCTCCGATTAGCTATAATAAGCGCTGCATCAATGGCAAATTTTATTAGGATATCGTCATCCTCTTCGTCACTGCCTTTAACAAAATTGTAAAAAATAACTTCGGTAGGTAATTTTATGTAATTAGTATATATATCTATATACTAGAATCATTAGCGGTTATGTCCAGTATACATTTGTAGCTGAGTGCGTTCAATATATTTTGCTTTCCATTTAAATGAGACATTTTTATTCAAGAATTAAAAATTAATTTGCTATAAAAATATTGCGAATTGCGTTTACCTTCTGTATTTCTGTGTTGCTTTCCATTTTTTCTAAACGCGAATAGTCAGCTGATCAAAGTTGCCACTTTACCAGGAAACAAAAACACGAAGTAAAGTAGAGTAATTTTGACTAAGACTGTTATTTCGAACTTGTATAGGAAACAACAACAAACAAAGTTACCACGTGGTAAAATGTTTTGAAGTTAACAGATGGCAAAATTAACACATCAGATAATATAGAACTGTGAACACCCTAATAATGTTAGTGGAATTTTTAGCATATATAAAATTATTGTATCGTTACTTAATACATTTATTTTCGAAAATTTTAATGCTTCTTCAGCGTTTTTAAAAGGCATTTGTTCCTCTTTAAGTTTCTTAATTGAAATTTTGATTTCGTCATTGCTTAAAATTATTGAATTTATTATATTCCTTTTTGCTCATTGAATGGCATATTTTATATTGATTAATTCTTCTTTGATTAATCTTATTCTATTTTGCAGATTTATCATAACTTCTGTGATTGTATCTTCATCTTTTTTTATAGTATTTAACATTTTATTAACATTATTCGTTATATTGTTTATGCGTTTTTCATATAAATTGTTAATTATTAATTGATTGTTATTATTTTGGTTAAGATTATTCAAATTCTCATTTATAATATTAAGATCATTATGATCAGGGGATCCAGCAATATATTTCCATGCCGTTTCTAGTATGTCAATTGATCTTCTTCTTTTGTTATTTTCTATGGGTTTAAGGGTGTTAAGGATTTCAAAGGTTTGGGTGGTTTCATGTTTGAGTATAGGATAAAGGAAATTATCTTTAGGAATTTTAGTTATTATTTCGTCATAAGTTTCTGTTAGGAATTGTTCGTAACGGTCCAGGTCAATGATGTGTATCAGTCTTAGTGTACCGTCCTGTATTTTTGCGTTGTCTATCATATCTATGCTCACGACATATGGAACATTGTTTAACTGTTTTTTCGATTTTAGAATGCATGCTTGGAAAGTAAAATTTCTGTAATATTTGTGTTTTGTTTTCGCGACTATTTCTGTGTGCTCTCTGATGTTCTTTAATGATTATTTCTTCCTGTTCTGTCTCTGACACGATGTCTTGAAGTAGGGTTTGTGTGAATCTAATTTTGATATTTGCAAAGTGAAGTGGATATACTTCCTGAATTTTTCCCATTAAGCTTTCTGTAGTATATAAACCGTTAAGTAATGCTGGGTCAAGGTGTTGTTTAAATATGTCTATAATGTCCTGTGTCGAATATTCTCGTTTTGTAATTGTATGTCCATGGAAACAGGGAAATGGTATTTCAAACGTATAGTTATCTATGTCACCGATAAAGATGAATAGTTGATTTTTGAAGGCATTTATAGGTGTTTCAGTAGCTGGGATGAGCTGATGTGCGGAACTTTCGTCGCTATGGTCAGTAGTCGTTAGGGCGTTAACGTCAGTCTGTGGAGGTCTCGATAGTGCGTCGGCTAAAACGTTTGTCTTTCCTGGTTTGTATTTCATTTCGTAATTGTACTCTTCGAGGATGCATTTCCATCTTTTCATTTTTCCGTTATAATTCTTATTACTTAATGCATAGGTTAGAGGTTGGTGGTCTGTGAAAATGATTACTTTGGGTGAACCATACAAATAACTTCTGAAACTATTAAGTGCCCATATTATTGCCAGCATTTCTTTTTCATTTGCGGCGTAATTTTCTTCGGCTTTACTTAGTGAACGGGATATGAATGCTATGGGTTTGCCTGATTGTTCTAAAACTGCTCCGAGAGCATAATTAGATGCATCAGTGGTGAGGTGAAAATCTTTATTAAAGTCAGGATATGCTAGGACTACTTCCTTTGAAACGAGTGAGGATTTTATTTTATTGAGGGCTTCTAGTGCTGCGCTATTGAGAGTTATCTGCTTTTTACAGGATGCATTTTTTGAAATGCGTCCATCCTCCCCTCTTAAGAGCGAAGTAAGGGGCTTTGCTAATTTAGCATAATCCCTTATGAAGCGGCGGTAGTAGCCGGAAAGGCCAAGGAAAGATCTTAAGTCTTTCAAAGTTTTCGGACTTGGGAAATTTTGTATAGCTTCTACTTTTGAAGGATTGGTTTTTACACCACTTGTTGAAATAATAAAGCCTTAGAATTCGACTTCATTTCGGAAGAATTCGCATTTGTCCAGTTGAACTTTCATATTTGCTTCTTTCAGAGTGCGAAATATTTGTTCAATATTTTGGAGATGGCTTTCTTCATCTTCGCCGAAAACTATTATGTCATCAATGTATGTAGACATAGCAAATTTTACCTATATAGTTTCTTAGAATATCATCTAAGGCTCTTTGAAATATAGAAGGAGCGTTTTTCAGCCCGAATGGGAGTCGTGTAAACTCATATTTGCCATTATTGACAGAAAATGCTGTTTTTTCAATGTCGGATTCTTTTAAAGGAATTTGGTGGAATCCACTTTTTAAATCCAATACAGAAAAATATTTATTATTTCCTAATTGCGCAATAATTTCATTTATTTCGGGTATGGGGTATTTGTCGGAAATGGTAACATTATTTAATTTTCTGTAATCGATTACGAGTCTAAATTTCTTTTCGCCGGAGGCGTCTAATTTTTTTGGAACAACCCAAACTGGTGAGTTGTATGGAGAACGTGATGGTCTTATTATGCAATCTTTGAGTAAGGTTTGGATTTCCTTGGTGACGAATTCTCTCATGCCAATAGGGTATGGGTAGTATCTGGTGTAAACGGGTGTATCTGAAGAAGTCCTGATTTCGCCTACTACGGTAGTAGTGCAGGTTAGTTTTTTATTTGGATCAGAAAATAACTGAGAATATTTGTTTGCAATTTTGAATGAGGAATTTCTGAGAAGGTGTCATATGTTCTGTCCTTACGTCAATACTGTTTACTGTAGAAGAAAGCTTCTGTTTTTTTCTTATTTCTTTACCGTTACCGAATTTAATTATGTCATCGCGAATGTTTATAGTTGCATTGAGGCGTTTGAGGCTATCGTTTCCGATAATACCAACAAAAGATTTCAGTCCTGGTAGGATAAAAAATTTCAAATTCGAGTTATCTATTTGAGCTAGATTAATTATTGTATGATGGGTAATTTGAATCTTTCCTGCTGTGGAATTTGCAAAAAAAGCTTTTTCATTAGGAATTGGTTTTGCTACAAGTTGTGGTTGTATGTAATTTTTGCTTGATCCTGTATCTATAAGTATTTTTAAAAAATTTCCGTTCTTCGTTCTAAATTCTATATAAGGCAACGAAGAACTTTTCATCCTAAAAAATTAATATCTATGTAGTCGGGTTGGCTATTCTCTTGAACTAGTTGTTCGATTTGTTCGTTGTTTAACATTGCTTCGTATTCTTCCTTTGTCGATGTCAAGATTTGTTCGTCATGGTGGTCATATGTGGCTTGTTGGTCATATAGATCTTCTCTACCGGTTTCTATATGGAAGTTCCTTTGTTGTTTGAAAGGCACTTGTGGAGGGCAATTTGACGGTCGTTTCCAAGCTTGGTTATTGGGTGCATTTCTATTCATATAGTTAACCGCTTTTGTCTGTAGGGAATGGTCTACATCCATTGGCTCCGGACGCGGAAGTCCGAAAGGACGTGGGGGTTGTGGCCTAGCGGGATGTTGATATGTGTGCTGAAAGTTTGGAGAATTGCTATAGTTAAAATTTGGTTGTTGCCGTTGCTGAGGCACGTAGTTCGGTTTAGATAAATATGGCTTAGGAATGTAAGCCAATTGTGGGTAAAATTCGTTGGTGGCCTTTTTAGGCGGAAGAGGTGGGCGAAAATCCTGAGTTTTTCTAACGTGGGAATTATTATTGATCGCGTAATGCGAACGAAATTTCTGGTTTTCTAACTTAAGACATAAGTGAAGAGCTTGAGGGAGGTCTACGGGTTCTCTCATGCCAAGGAGCCTTGGCAAATCGCCATTCAGTCCTCGAATAAAAGTGTCAAGGGCTTTGTCACGATAAGTTCGTGTGAGTAAATGCATGGATTCAGCACCGATTTCCATGCAACCAAGTTTATTAAGAATGAGAGATAGGTGCGAATATACCCTTTGGTAAAATTCCTGAATAGTATGGCTACCCTGAAATAATGACGTCATTTGGTACTCTAAGGTACCTACGTCCCTTTTATCGGCGTAATGGAGAGTAAGGCATTTTGAATTAGCCTTCCATTCTAAAGGTGTGTTATATGATTCGAGGGCAATGTCTGCGTTGCCCACGATTTTGTTTCTTACTACGTTAAGGATACCGTAGTATTTTGGCGATCCTCTTTGAGGTTCGTATATTTCCAAAATTCTGTCTACGCTTTTCTTCCAGGAACTGAATTCGCCTGGATTCCCAGAGAATTCACGAAGACATCTTACCACATCAGGGATTTTGTCTAGGTCGTTTATGTTATTTGTCAGTGTAGGGTCTATAGTCACGTCACTTAAGTTTGCAAAGTTTGCGTTTGGATTAAGTGCAGCTTGGACTATGTTTCGTCCTTCTTGTCTTAAAATGTTTGTGACCACACCACTTATAATATTGGTTAATTGCTCCAAATTCATTTCGCCAGAATTTGGAACAGGATAGGATGTTTGGGTATTGCCTGCGGTGGGTGCGTTTAGCACAGCAGGTCGTATGGGTCGTATAGGGTTGGTTGGCATAATTTTATTAGATATCTTGAGAATATTATTGTTTTTAGTTATATGTCCTTATCCTCTGGAGGGTCCCTTTGGTGGTGAATCGCAGAGTTGGACTGTAGTTATTAAGAACCGGAGGGTCCCCCGATAGGTGGTGAATCGCAGAGAATTTAATTTTTATAAGCTGGAGGGTCCCCGTTAGGTGGTGAATCGCAGCTTTTATATTTATTATTTTATTATTGGCTGTACAAGCCCGTTATTATTGGTACAAAAATGGATTTATCTCTCAGTATTCTTTAAACTACCTTAAAAAAATTTTTCATTTGTAAATTGGTTTCTTTCCTTTCTTTCCTTTATTCTTTTATTTTCTTATTTTTATTAATTTTTCCACTTCTTTTCTTTTACGATCTTAAATTATTTCAATATTTAATGCAAGTTTGTTTCTTTCTTTTCTTTTCTTTATATTTAAAAATTATTAATTTTTCTATTTTTACCAATTTTTCCACTTCTTTTTTCCTTTTACGATCTTAAATTATTTCAATATTTAATGCAAGTTTGTTTCTTTCTTTTCTTTTCTTTATATTTAAAAATTATTAATTTTCCTATTTTTACTAATTTTTCCACTTCTTTTTTTTTCTTTTACGATCTTAAATTATCTTAATATTTAATGCTTACTTTACTATCCTCCTGGCGCGTGGGGTGTTCTCCCGTTTGCTTTTCCTACTAAGGTCCCTCGTTGCGCACGTATTCCTATTGGATCCTAACGCTGTTGTTGGGTTGCTAGACCAGCTCGTTTGGTCCGTGTGTTCTTTGTATATTTGCTGTGGTTTCTCTTCGGCCGTTCTCCGCGCGCGACTTTTGATTTTTATCACAACGCGAACCGGACTTCAAACTTCAGCTGGTCCCTGCTCGGGCGCCAATTAAGTTTTTATTTTATCGATTTAATTTTTAAAAACTAGCGGACTCACGTCCGCGGTCTTTCTTTATTAAATGCTGTCTAAAAACTAATAACAAATTATTTCTTAAGTCTAAATTAAACCTATGCCTGTACCTGGTCACGTTGCCAATAGTTGCGGCGTCAGCAGTTGAACGGACGCGCGTGTGGATTCACTAACTGATATTGCTGATGCAGTGTCAGCAATTGGGTGGTATAAAGTTTCCAGCTATTGACCAACGGTGGGAGTTAGCTGACGGTGTGAACCACTGTGTTAACTTATATAAGTACATATGTATGTAAATGCCTTCAGTATTTCTAACATTTACTTCGTAAATCACATAAGGAATACCACATACATAAATACGTATGATATAACAACATCTTCTCAGTCTCTGCATCTACATCGTATATCATTACACATATACTACTGTGATCAAATTGAAAGATATTTTTTTAATTTATACTTCGCTTGTTTTTCGAATCAGAAATTTTTTTTCTTCTGTAAGTAGTTTGTGACATCTATGCTAAATTTCATGTCAGAATTTTCATTAGTTTTGAGATACGCGTCGTTTTGTAAGGCTCTAAAAGTGAATTTTGCGATTTTTACTACATACATATGTCTGAATTTATTGAACAAAAAAGTGTGATAATGCACCATCTCTTACTGCATTGGTTTTTCTTGATCATTTTACCACATTTTCAACTAATATCGTGCCGCAACCACCGCATACGCCTGATTTACCTTCGTGTAACTTCTGGCTACTCAGCAAATTGTTTTGTTCAACATTCATCGATTGTAATTGCGAAATCGTCAGCTTAAACCCAGATACTACATGTAAGAAAACACAGACTTGTTCGTTCCTTTTTAATATTGCATTGTTCTGTGCAATGCTTCAGGAATATTTGTCAGCTATTATGCACTAATCTCAATTTATGATTCAATCTTTTTTTGCTCAGTTGCAACTATGACTATAATTCATATATACATATGTGTATGTAAACAAAAACCATTGTACGCGCCAGTAGCTGTTTGATGTTATTTTGAATTTTTGAAGTAAAAAATGTTCAAATGATTCTAACATTAATGTTGAACACATGCTTATGTTTTGAAATATATGTTTTTTTATTTATAAATTGTTGTGACTTTTAAAAATAATAAAATAAATAAAACGATAAAAAGTAGCCTATGCCTGTCCCGAGGTTCCAAGCTACCTCATCACCTATTTTCAGCCAAATCGGTTAAGTCATTTTTGAGTTATAAATATATACATAAATTGCGAAATCGAAGGTGATTTTGCAAAAATGTCAATTTTTCACGTCTTTCCGTGCTGTGTTCGGGCGTTATGGGCGGACATACCAAATAGCGTTGATTGTTTGCTTTGTTTAATACTTCAAAGATTGCTCGCCGCCTTATCTCCCCTTCACTGGTACAGTAATAACTCGTAAATTTCGTGCTCAGAGTCAAATTATTTACTCTTTTCATTCTGTTTTCATTTTTGACTTGGAGTCGTAAGTTTTTTAGACTCCCAAAAGTTTCCTTTCGCATTCCAAAACAGTGTTAAATTTTATTTCCATTGCGATTGAATACTTTGTTTTAAAAAGCAGCACTAAATAATTTATATGAACTGTCACCTCTGATCCCTCCACTTCCAAAAATTTTATCTGCTTTATTTGACAATTCGCAATTATTAAAAATACATGCATCATCAATGCTATCTGAAATATATGTACTTCTATGAAAAGTACGTTTCTGGGTTTTGTGATGGTTTTTCTACCAATAGAAGAACCTACGTACCCTACGTAGTCAGGTAACTCAGTCCACGTTTCTGCAATGAGCTTTTTGGCTTCCTCGGTATTAGGTCAAAATACATATGTACATATATACTAATCTTTATACTTTAATAGCGCACTAAAGACGCGTTCACTTATGTTCTAGAATAAAGAAGCACGTTAAAACATTATGCGAAAATATGGCAAACTCTCACTTGATTCCAAATAAGCCCGCAATCTTTGACAGAGTAGCGCCTTCACCGCTATAACTCAAGCGATATAATGCAATTGCGAGTTGCGTTTCAACCGGATATTATTTACACGATCGAACTTGATTGGAAAGATCATCCTCCTCCTGAATATAATTTCAAAAGTTTTCCAAGTCACATGTGCGATTGTTTTTAACTGTTTTTAACTGTTTTCATCCAGTTCCCATAACTTTTTCTTTTAAAAATAATTTACCTCCGGGTACACTATTTTGAAGTAATGGAACCGTGTATCTAATTTTCACTCAGATTCAACACATTTCGTCATCTAAAATGCAAAATAACGTATTATCAAAAAATTCGAAATTGAGTTTTTTACTGATTACGATTCACCACATCACATTACATATGTGTTACAAATTTTAAGCTTCTTCTTCTTCATCAAAAATATCTAAGCTATATTAAAAATTCAAAAAAAACGTATCATCAAGTGCTTGATTTCGTTAAACAAAATAACGTATCATCACTCATGTATTTAAATATAACAGGGTGTTTTTTATAGCGAAGTTAGCCTTCATTTATTGTTTATGTTTATTTTTAGTGATTATGTTCAATGTGCCTTGGTTAGTTTAGGTTACATGGCTGATCAAAGATCGAACGTGAACTACATATTCTTTGTGAAGCCACAGAAAAGCTGAACTCGAAGTTGAAGCTGTGTTCGAAGTTATAAATTGGCAAAACGCTTAGTAGCCAATACAAATTTCCGCAGGCGTTTAATTTTCATTCCCGCCAGTTCGATGGGATGTCTGAAGGTATGCGCCCCCAAGTGATTAAGTTTTGACCTCCCTAAGGCGAGACAGCCAAAAAGGAAGTGTTGAGTTGTTTTCTCCTAATCTGCTTCCATACAGCTTCTGCAGATGACGTCCCAGTCTTACTGCGTGGATGCCAATAGGGCAATAGCGTGTTAAAAGCCACAAAACTAGTCAAAGGCTAGCCTTACTGAGGGCAAACAGATCACTAGATTTCTTGCGAACAATCTTGGGCCAAAAGATTTTTGCAACAACGCATGTTCCATGATGTCCCAGCTTATCTACCGACAGCGGTTCTAGGGTGCCTTTTCGTGCTAGCTCATGATCTTTACAGTTTCCTGCGATTCCGCTGTGGTCTGGCACTCATATCAGTCATATCACAAAGACACTCGATGCTATTGATAGCGACGTTGGGTCTTCAATCAGCTCTTAATTCTCTCATTATTAATGAGTTCAAGGCTAGAATCGCCGCTCTGCTATCTGAATGGATGGTCACTTCTCTAAAGAAAGAGGCTGCACTCTGGAGTAGTCAATCTACTGCTACCTTAATGACTGCAACATCAGCCTGAAAAACACTGCAATAGTCAGGAAATGTGAAACCAGAGTTGATAAAGAGCTCCTGACAAAAGACCCCTCCACCAACCTTCCCCACAAGCTTTGATTCATCAGTGTAAAAGCTCACTGTCCCTCTTCTCTAACGGCTTCTTCCCACCCAAAACTCCCTCGGTATATGGGTAGAGAAGGAGCAGGCAGAGTTCGGTTTAGCGACTCCATGATCCAAGTGATCCGGTATAATGTCAAAGTGAGTGAAGTTTTCCGAGTGCTCTTTTAGAAATTCAGGAGCCTAATTATTTGCACCCGCAAAATCTGCAGGACCCAGAAGCTTTAATTCCAGCACTACACATTAATAATAAAAATAATATGAAATATGAAAAACTGCTTTTATTTAAAATTGAAAAAGGAAATATTTTATTTTTGTACAAATTAAGATTGATCATACGTTATTTTGTTCCAGAAATTAAAATTCAAAATAACATAAAATACCTACTATAAACTTTGCTTAATTTTTTATCTATATTTTAGCTAAGATATACTTATAGTTTCATTTTAACTCAGATTTAAAATTTTTTTTCGATATCTCAATTGGTTTTCTTCTTATACTGTTTTTTGCTTCTCCTGCAAACCTATGATAAGTGATGTTACGTTATTTTGCATTTTAGGTGACGACTTGTACATATGTATATATATTTAGTCCTCTTTGTAAAAAAGTAAAGACAAATTCATTTAAGCGTTCGTCATAAAAGAATTCAAAGGCAGAGATTTAGAATAGCATCCTACGATTTTGGGGTTAAATAGATATGCAGGGAAAGATCTTCCAGATCAAGATCAAGAAAAAAATATGTATGAAAATAGTTGCGGATTTGAAACATTAATGCATTTTACACATATTTTTTAACTGTTATATCTACTAACAATTCACAATTTAGTTCTATACATTTGCATGTTTTAAATAGTGTAAAAATACTTTAATTCCATATCTAACTTTTGTTGAAATTCATTTAATCATACAAAAAGAAAATGGTTTCAAGCAAGCAAAAATAAAGTGTTACCATATTTTGTAATCGAATAAAAATAAATAAAAAAGGAAGATTATACCGTCAATACAAAATTCAATATCGTGTGATGACAACGTAAAATCTTTCAGAATTCACCTTGATAAATCCCTCTGTTGGATCGGCCAGAGTTATTATTTTTTTTTAAGCGCGGCCGCCAACGTAAAAAGGAGTTCAACGCGAAAGAGCCGAAAGCGCCAAGGTGTTGGTTCGACCAGGGTTATTTTTTAAAATTAGAAATGAATTCTATGCGAAAAACTAATAATGTGTATTTATTTCCTGTCATTGGGGTATTATTTGTTTTCTTTATTTATTTTGGTTCTTTTGTAAAATATATAGATAAGATAAGACTGATTATTTAATAGAACGCATTCCTTTTGTTATTGTGCGTACAAAAATAATTGAGCAAAATTTAATAAAAGTTAAGTCCTAACTATAATGTGCATAAGCTAGCTTAAGCCAGCGTAAGCAACTGTCCGAATACACACAAATTGTATGTTGCAACTATAATGTACTTTACATCAAGTTTCGTTAATTTTTTTCAAATGTCATTTGCTTAAGCAAAGTGCGAAACTGATCGCATTTTCCGTACGGAATCAGCTGTTTTCGCTTTTTGTCAACTGATACATCATTTTGAATTTGAAAACGAAAAGAAAGAAGAGTGTTTTGTCAACCGATAAAATCATTGTATATTTGAATATGAAGGACGACGAATGAAAAAAAGAAATGTTTGTACAACAAAAGAGATGCATTTTATTTCAATCGTACAAATAAAGACAAAGCGTGGAAAGCAATATTAAGTTTGTCACCAAGTTTGTAACACCCAGAAGGACCCCCCTGTAAAGTATATATATAAATGATCAGTATGTCGAGCTGAGTCGATTTAGCCATGTCCGTCTGTCTGTCTGTATATATACGAACTAGTCCCTCAATTTTTAAGATATCGTTTTGAAATTTTGCAAACGTCATTTTCTCTCCAAGAAGCTGCTCATTTGTCGGAACGGCCGATATCGGACCACTATAACATATAGCTGCCATACAAACTGAACGATCGGAATCAAATGCATGTATGGAAAAATTTCACATTTGACAAGATATATTCACGAAATTTGGTATATATTATTTTCTAAGACAACAATGTAATCTCCGAAGAAATTGTTTAGATCGGTTAACTATAGCATATAGCTGCCATACAAACCGAACGATCGGAATCAAGTTCTTGTATGGACAACTTTCACATTTGACATGATATATTCACGAAATTTGGTATGTGCTATTTTCTAATGCAGCAATGTAATATCCGAAGAAATTGTTCAGATCGGTTAACTATAGCATATAGCTGCCATACAAACTGAACGATCGGAATCAAGTTCTTGTATGGGCAACTTTCACATTTGACAAGATATATTCACGAAATTTGGTACGTGTTATTTTCTAAAACAACAATGTAATCTCCGAAGAAATTGTTCAGATCGGTTAACTATAGCATATAGCTGCCATACAAACTGAACGATCGGAATCAAGTTCTTGTATGGACAACTTTCACATTTGACAAGATATATTCACGAAATTTTGTATATATTATTTTCTAAGGCAACAATGTAATCTCCGAAGAAATTGTTCAGATCGGTTAACTATACCATGTAGCTTCCATACAAACGGAACACATAGTTACTAACAGAAATGCACCTGTGAAGGGTATTTAGCTTCGGTGCAACCGAAGTTAACGTTTTTTCTTGTTGTATTATATATTTTTTATGTTTGTTTCAATTAAAAGATCTAGAATGCAAACATAAATGGAAGCTACTCCGGGAGCACTTCTGCAAAGAGATAAAAAGGTTAGAAGCTCCATCAGGTAGCGGAATGAGCTACTTAGAGGAATGGCGTTTTTTAAAACCCACGATATTTCTGAAAGACTCCGTCACACCGCGTCGGTAGGTACTTTGTATAAATTTTAATGTTTTTAAATATAACTTTTTCATTGTACAGCACTCGTAATAATGCAGAAGCAAGTGCAGACTCTGTCTTGGATTCATCTACGAGTGATAGTTTAAATGAAATTTCATCGCCACCTCCTCGAACAAAAAAGTCTCTACCTAGAAAGTCTCTACCAGAAACTTGGCGCAACAATGGAGAACTTAGAAAAACAAATGGCGGCGCCGGCTGAAAGATGTGAAACTGATGAGGCCTTTATGACGACGGTTTTGTGTCTGATGCAAGACCTGCCAGTGTCGGTCAAAGACAGTTTCCAAGAGAAAATGATATCGGAATTATATCGCTTACGACGCGAAAATAGGCAAACATGAAATTGAAAAGAATTCAACTTAATTTCCTTATTTTTTAAAACGCTTGGAGCACTGATTTTTTTAGTATATTTTATATTTATCATAACAAAAATATTTATTATAAAAGGATGCATAAAATGCATGTACCTGAACTCTTTTGAGGAATTGTTCCTGAAATATTTTTCTTTTAATTTTTAATAAAAACAATTGAATGAATTTCATTAAACTCCATTTAGTTTTATTAAAAAAGAAATAAACAAGTTCGAAATGATGTTAGATATGTGATTTTAGAATTGTTTTAAAAAGTGTTAAAAAAACTGCATAAGTTATTTCTAATTTCCAAAGAACTTCTTCCACCGTAATGATGCAAATTGGAAGATTGCATAATCGATGGGATATTACTTTCAACTTCTCTACGCCAGAAACCGTCATGAAAATCACCATTAGAGTCCTCCCAATCAGCATAGTTGCTTGCAATATACGAAGATGCATTCACGTTATTAAACATAATAAAATTATGTAAGGCAACGCACGCTAAAACAATTTTTTCTGCATTTTCCGGAAATAAATGTAATGTTGTTAGTAAAACTCGCCAACGCGCTACTTGTATTCCAAAAGAGTTTTCAATTGTGCGACGAGCTCTTGATAATCTTTTATTAAAAATCTCTTTTTCATTTGGTAGCATTCCCCCAGGGTATGGGCGCATTAAATTTATCCCTAAAGGAAAGGCAGCATCACCAACGAAGAAGTGTGGAGTTTTTAGTTGCGTATTTGGTAAGTTTTTCGCTGGAGGGATGGGAAGTTTGTGATCTAGCAACCTCTTTCCCAATCGACTCACTTGAAAAATACCTTTACATGTAAAGAGAAACAATAATATTAATAAAAAAAAACAAATGCACAAATATAAAAGTCCTCACCACCATCACTCTGACTTCCATATGCACCAATATCTATATAGGTAAACCGATATCGGGCATCACACACTGCTAACAACACAATTGAAAAAAAATTTTTGTAGCAGAAAAATTGACTACCGCTCTTAGGTGGGCATCGAATAGCGATATGCTTCCCATCAATAGATCCAACACAGTTGGGCATATTCCACAGTTCCCAGAAGTCTTGAGAAATTTGCTTGAAATCTTCTTCATTAGGCTCAGATACATAAAGAGCGCCTAACTCCGTCCAAAGGACTTCAGCTGTCTCCAGAATAATGCGCCTAAACGTTTCCTTCCCCAGTTGAAATGACCATGCCAACGATTGAAACGAAGTTCCTTGTGACAAATATCTTTAAGAAAAAGAAAAAAGAATAAGACATAATAAAAATATAATAAAATGAACAAACTTACTGTAATGTCAAAGCTAATCGACATTCCGGTTGCACAGACTCCCTCAACGAATGCTTTTTTAAAAAGGGCTCAACAAGAGTAAGCAAAAGCCCATATACTTGTGGCGTCATTCGCGTGTATATAAAAAATTTGAGTGGTCAATCCTCTTCATTTCCAGGAATCGTACAAAGAAACCATCCTTCTTCCTCTTTCTGTTTATTTCCCTCACTGAACACGACCGAACTCTTTTTTTTGTAATTTCACTAATTTCTATCAATATGCGTATTCCGTCTAAAACAGACGTAAGGATTTTTATTGTTTTTAAATATTTTAACTTTCTGTTAATTTTTGCAAAGTTCAAACGAAACAAAACCAAAACACAAATTGCTTATTGACACTTTCTTCTTCTGCATGTAAGCACATTATAGTCATTCAAATGTCTGCTCTGCGTTCGTTATGCATTTGACAGGCTTTTCGTTCATTTTTTGACAGTAACATACGGCAGCTTATGCACATTATAGTTAGACCTTTAATTTTGCACTGTTTAATATAAAATAAATGAGTAGAAACGAATAAGTGAAGTTTTAGTTGATATAAATTTAAAATATAAGTGTAAAGTTCATAAAAAATCAGAGGAACCCCCATTTTAAATAGTAGATTTTTTGAACATTAAATGCAAATATCTCAAACAACATACTTCAGCGGCAACTGTATACTATGTATATACATACATATATAAATAGGGGGATGCTATTCTAAAATTGACCCAATTCTACAATCAAGAAAACATTTTACGTTGCTACTACCAAGTTTTTCTTTTCATGTGTTTTCGGCATTTTAACTTTTAATATTGGTAAATAAAGAACAACTTATAACTTATTGTAATATTGCCACGGGGAGCTAATTTAAACCAATTTTCCACTTTTATATAAAAGCCACACTAAGGGAGTATCCTTACCGATTCCCACAACCGCCGGTTCTACGCACCGGATTTTATCCGGACAAGGTCTGTTTTTTAACCAAGTTTAGATCAGTAAGTCTTAGTTTAAGTTTGTCGTCACTGTCTTGCAGCAGGGTTGCTCCGTACCCTCTTGATTAATGCTGGCATTGAGTCCAACCCGGGCCCGGAGGAATTTTTCTGCTGCGTTCATGCTAATAGGCTTCATCCAAACTCCACCTAGGTCAGGTGTAATACATACAATGGATGGAGCCATGGAGCCATTTTAAGACCTCCTCATGCGATAAGACACACAGGGAGTGGACCACAAGTTACGTGGTCCCATGTTGCCAACGCACTACTGCGACTTTAATTTCTAAGGCTGTGCAACTTGCACCTAGTTTCCGCATTGCAACGCCACTCCACCCGAGTGGCCAACACATGACCTCCACGATCCATAGAAGCTCAAACAGGCAACATGACTCCTATTCTGATCTGTCCTCCCCCCAACTTTCATCCCGCTCCAATCCCCGTGCGAGAACCACTCAGCAACTCCTGGTTCCTCCGTCATACGTCCGAACGTTGCATCAGTCATGTACAAATCTTATACTGGCTGGTGCCACTTCCCTTCCCCGTGTTCCGGAATGCGCACCACACTGTTGTGAAGTATGTCGTATGTTGTCCCATGCTGCAGGAGTCTGCCTCCCCTACACTCAACAGTGGCGTCGCCAACCAACACAGTGCGACAACCGCCCCTGCGGGTTCTACAGATGCAACAAATACCACCTACACGCCACTCCCAAACTCCCAGGCTCACTCACAACACCGTGCGTTATCGCCTAATCGATAAAGACATCGACCGCAAGGATACTACGAAATTATGAAATTTTTAGCATATAAGTTAAATTATATTACTTTATAGGTTTACTAAATTAACATTCACCTTTATTTGTCTTATCCTTATGTTGTCTCTTCCGCATGCAGCCAAGATCTGATCTGAATAAAATCCAATACGTATAGGATTACCGCTTCTCTCTCTCCATTGTTGTAGTTCATTCAGCAATTATTAATGACATTCGAATTCAATCAATATCTATTTGTCAACTCTTCATTGTCACGCCGAGTGATCACTCTCCCAGCAATCAACGCGCTCTTGCTCTGCAAATGCGGCGATGCTGTTAAGTGTTATACTCATGATACTAAAAATGCATCAGAGAACAGATCTGTTACGTTAGTGGTCATTGCAGGGACGTCCTCGGTCTTAGAGGTACTATTAGTTGATCTCCAATGTTATTAAAAGAGTAGCAGCTCAATGTGATTAACAGTGGCGTAGCTACAACTTCGGGCGCCCGGGGCCAAGGATGTTCTGCCGTCCCCCTTTATCTACCTACCGACAAGTTTCATGAGGTGGTTCGAACAAAAGTGAATTTTTACAACCCTCATCGAGACCAACGGGTCTGGCCATACATATTTTGTTTTTAAATGTTATTTAAATATATTTAACGTGTAGCAAACGACTTGCGCTTCGAGGTAGCTTCCTAGAATTTTATTGTCTATAGAATTCAGAAAAAAAAAATTCAAGGATATGGTATCGAAAAAGACGAAAATAGGATATTATAATATTAGAACTTAGTCGAGACCAATGGTGCTTGGTTAGACTAGATTTCGTATGAAAATATATTGTGTGTTTATTATTACAGTATTCTTCTTCTCTCTCTCTCTAATGAATTCGTTTTCTGTATTCTTTTGTATTATGCAGGTCAGTTGATGACAGATTATTGAACGCACAACATATTACTGTGAAAATTATTTCGCGCCAGTTCTCATCTTGTTTTTTATTATTCTATTCGCTTTGGTTATAATAATGAGTGATGAAGTGGAATATATGTATTATACACGATTACGTTCTAGAAACATCAGTGCAAATTTTTATGATCGCTTAACATCAGCATTGGTAAATGACATTCACAATGAAAATAATGATGTTGTGCGTGAAGAAGTGGATCCATTCGAAAGCGATGACGATGATAGAGATGTCGATTATGTGCCATTTGAAGATGCATCGGATATTGGAAATGAAATCGAAATCGAGCCAAATGAAATATTAGATAGCGACGAAGAGGAAGTAATCGATGGTGTAGAAGAAGAAGAGCGTGAAACTCCAGCTGCTATTGAAACTTCTTACTACGGTAAAGATGGGACAGTATGGAAAAAAGAGCCTAATGAAACAATTTGTACTCGTGCACACAATATTATGCGCTTTAGGCCTGGACCGAGGCAACAAAACTCTGTTCCCATTGAGGTATTCAAACAGTTTTTTACTACAAATATTTCATTCATTATCATCAGTCAAACAAATCGTTATGGAAGAGACCAATTTGCATTCTTATTGCTTGTGGTGTAACGCACAATAATATGCAGTTTACACCACTTTTGTGGCAAACAGATGCTCTTCCCATCTTTCGAGCGGCGATGCCACTCAAACGATTCAAGTTGTTGACGCGATATATCCGTTTCGATGATGGCCGCACACGTTGTTTCCGACTACAATCTGATAAGGCTGCCGCAATTCGCGATATATGGAATTTTTAAATGAAAACCTCGCCAGAAACTATGAGCCGCATGAAAATGTAACGATTGATTAGCAATTGTTTCCGTTTCGTGGCAAGACAAAGTTTACGCAATTCTTACCATCAAAACCAGCCAAATGCGGTGTGAAAATCTGGTGGGCAAGTGACTCACAAACAAAATACCCATTGCAAGGCATATTGTACACGGGAAAAAAGGAAGGCGGGGAGCATGAAGTGAACCAAGGAGAAAATGTATTACTTAAACTTGTGAAACGGTCCGGAAGCACCGGCAGAACAATAGGAGCTGATAACTTTTTCACAACACTGACAGGAGCCAAACGATTGGCTACCATTGGACTTGCTTTCGTCGAGTACTATTCGCCAATAAGAAGTGTTTACCCGAAGAATTGAAAAAAAAATCCGTCTCGTCCGTTGCTTTCTACTCTTTTCGGGTTTCACGATAATCTCGTTTCGATTTGTAGCTATGTTATATTGACTGCCTTAATTTGATTTCAACCTTACACACACACAAGAATTGTGAAGGTGAAGCCAAAAACCGGAAGCAATTTTATTTTATTATTCAACAAGGAATGCATGAATCAGATGGTTACCCATTACACTACAAAACGGCCAACGAAACGATGGACATTTGCCTTTTTTTGCAACTTGTTGGATGTGATGGGATTGGCTGCTTTCGTAGTTTGCAAAGAAATCGACTATCTAGATAAAAAGGATGCACGACGCACTTTTCCTTACAATTTATCGAGAACATTGGCAACGCCCAATATCGAAAATCGTATGAACAATCCCAATGTCATCAAACCTCTATCTTGTTGTTTGGCTTTTGAATCCTTTTTCGGTCGTTCACTCAACATCCCATCACGATTAGTAGCTTCAACATCAAAAGGTGCTGACACACTCAAAGGAAGGAGAGATTGCGACTTTGTTTTCAAGAAAGCGATAAATTGCGTCGCACAACTCGATTTTTCTGTTCTAAATTTCCAAATCCAGTTTGTCAACAGCATGCGAAAATTTATTACATATGTTTTTTTGTATTCCTCAGGACTCATCATCATAAAATCAATTGAAAAATCGCTCAAAAATGATTCATATGCTCCTAAATAAATCAAAAAATTAACGAAAAGGAATGCGTTCATTTAATCATCATTCACTTTAATAGCCGCATACGAGTTTCATTTTTATACTCTCGCAACAATGTTGCTAAGGAGAGTAATATAGTTTTGTTCACATAACGGTTGTTTGTAAGTCCTAAAACTAAAAGAGTCAGATATAGGGTTATGTATACCAAAGTGATCAGGGTGACGAGTAGAGTCGAAATCCGGATGTCTGTCTGTCCGTCCGTCCGTCTGTCCGTCCGTCCGTCTGTCCGTCAGTCGTCCGTCCGTCCGTGCAAGCTGTAACTTGAGTAAAAATTGAGATATCATGATGAAACTTGGTACACGTATTCCTTGGCTCCATAAGAAGGTTAAGTTCGAAGATGGGCAAAATCGGCCCACTGCCACGCCCACAAAATGGCGGAAACCGAAAAGCTATAAAGAGTCATAACTAAGCCATAAATAAAGATATTAAAGTGAAATTTGGCACAAAGGATCGCATTAGGGAGGAGCATATTTAGAAGCAATTTTTTTGGAAAAGTGGGCGCGGCCCCGCCCAAAACTAAGTTTTTTGTACATATCTCGGAAACTACTATAGATATGTCAGCCAAACTCTACAGAGTCGTTTTCTTCAGGCATTTCCAGATACAGTTCAAAAATGGAAGAAATCGGATAATAACCACGCCCACCTCCCATACAAAGGTTATGTTGAAAATCACTAAACGTGCGTTAACCGTCTAACAAAAAACGTCAGAAACACTAAATTTTACAGAAGAAATTGAAGAAGGAAACTGCAACCAGGCTTTTTATACAAATTGAAAATGGGCGTGGCCTCGCCCACTTATGGACCAAAAACTATATCTCAGGAACTACTAGACCGATTTCAATGAAATTCGGTATATAACATTTTCTTAACACCCTGATGACATGTACGAAATATGGGTGAAATCGGTTCACAACCACGCCTTCTTCCAATATAACGGCTATTTTGAATTCCATCTGATGCCTTCCCTGTATAATACATGTATATGTACATTAGGAATCAATGATGATAGCGGAATAAAACTTTACAAAAATACGGTATTTGAAAAATATGTAATTGACTGATAATGAAATCTCGATTATCACTTTATCATGCGAGAGTATAAAAAGTTCGGTGACACCCGAACTTAGCCCTTCCTTACTTGTTCTTTTACAGGTAGTTCAGAGTATGCCCAAACCAAATCGAGAGGTAAGAAATTTCAAAAAAAGTACGTATACGAGCGTAAATACAACACTTATTTCCATACAAATGTATGTAAACATACATACACGGCCTAGCCAAGCACCATTGGTCTCGACCAGGGTTAAGTATATACAATTTAGGAACTAGAAGCCACGCAAATTCTGAAGTTACAAAATTCTCACAATACGGTTTTTGAGGAAATTGATAGTAAAGTTAGAAGACATCTTATTAAAAGCCATAGAAAAAACCCATTTTTGCCCAATATTTTGTACACTTTTGACACAATTTGCAGGAATTTCTGCCCGAATTGGAGTTTTTAAATACCATTTTTGAAAATTTGGAGAAATAAAAGTATTTGTTACATTCAAAGCATAGGGTAACTGTGAGAGTGACACGTCGCTAGACAAATCTAGAAAAGTGCATTTTTAAGTTCTGTCACTATTTTTAAGAAAGATATTTGGTTGTCAAAAAAGTCTTGCGATATTTGCGCAAGTTGGCGCTGAAAGCGCGTAGTTCTAGTTTTATTCGTCGCACCTTTTTGGAAAGCTCATTTCACGCGCTAACACGTGTTTCATTGATTGTCGTTTCTTTTAAGTCGTTCGTGAGTTATAGTGTCGCAAACATGGAGCAAAATAAAGAGAAAATACGGCATATTTTACAGTACTACTACGATAAAGGCAAAAATGCATCTCAAGCCGCCAATAAAATTTGTGCAGTTTATGGACCCGATACAGTTTCCATTTTCACCGCACAACGATGGTTTCAACGTTTTCGTTCTGGTGTAGAGGTGGTCGAAGATGCGCCACGCTCCGGAAGGGCTGTCGTCGAAAATTGCGAGACGGGCATAGTAGCAGCCGTAGCATTGGTCAAGAGCTGGGCATGAGTCATCAAAAATTCATTTCAATTTCAATAAAAAAAAATTCAATAAAAATGCCGCAAGAATTTTTTGACAACCCACTATAAGACAAATTCGAAGACTGAAGAGTATTCGAGTAAAAATTAATATTTTTCATTGTTATTCAGATAATTGCATTGTGAGTGTACAACTCTTTATCTTTTATAATAAATTTTGTAAAAAAATTAGTTGAAGTATTTTTCTGAATATTAAAAAACAGCGAAGATCGTTTTACCGCCCCCAAAGACGTTGCGCCCGGGGCGACGGACCCCTTCGCACCCCCCCTAGCTACGCCACTGGTGATTAAGAAAACAGAATGTAGAGCGATAAGATAATGGTGTAGTAGTGCAGAATTGTTTGCTTCATGCCGAATGATCTCTTAATGGAATATGATGAGTTAAGCATCCATCCCCTCTATCCGGTAAAACTGGCGCATCCTAATACGCCAGCTTAATTCACCACAGCTGATGACATTACAACACAACACCAATGTAACACACCACTCTCTTACGCAACTCAACTCACAAAAGAAAGCGACAACGGGAAAGCCATCTTTTCGTCAGTTGCAGTTCGCCCATCAACACATAAACATTCGACACTCACAATTTGATCATCAACACGTTAACATATACACTACGCCGCGTCGACACCTACTATACTCTACTTCGATCGGGTCCATCCTGCGCGCTACATTAAACATTATATGAACGATCACCTACATACTTTCATCGGGACACTTTGTCGCCAGTTCGCCGTGGATTTCCATTAGACATTCGCCCGTAACGAGTGCATTTACATTTTACATGCTCGATTGTTAAAAATATCAAAATCCTTTTAAGCCAACATTTTTTAATTAAATTAAAAACATACCTATGCACATATATATAGAAAATAAAGAATGTTTTTATACGTTTATCCAAAAACGAGACATAAAATAAAAAAAGTGCAGTTGAACAAAAGAACAGTGTGCAGTGAAAACACCAGTGCAGTGACTCAACCAGAACAAAAATCAAAAAAGACCAACATATTCATATACTTATAACTAATAAACAAAAAAAAAAAGAATCAACAGTAGCTGCAGTGCAGTGAAAAAACAAAACAAACAAAAAATACAAAGTGCATTTCTAAGATAAAGCTACCAAGCAGTTAAGAAAACATAAAACACGGTGAAGTGACAAAAAAAAATGTTCAAACATAAGTAACATACATATGTATAAAACAGAAAGACACAGAACAAAAAACTAAGTGTGGTGACCAAAAAAAAACCAGTAAGCTAAAACAGAAATCGGGCGCGAAAAACCATAGCACCAATAAAATAAAAAAAAGGGTGAGATAATTACAACAAATAAGCAAGCAGCGACAGAAGGAGGTAGCCAGCTGGAACGCAGAGAGAGGAACAAATAGAAGAAGGCAGTAATATATGCACATAAATACACCCTGCAATGCATACCATACGAGTACAAAGTGAGAGTATTATGTTTCTTTTAATTTTTATATGCAAATATATACATATGTATTGCTAAAAAGCCGCTTCAACGGCTTGATAAAAAAGGATAAAAATCTAAACACGGTAAAAGCAAAAAAGCAATACCGCTTAACGCATTAGATATATACATTTATGTATAATTTATTAAATATTGGTTGAATGCCTGCTGTATATGTAAGTAAGCTTACCTTACCAACAAAATAAAAATTCAAATATTCACTTGCACCCGTATCCAGCAAAACCCATACTTGATTAAGAAATAAGCAGGGTTGCTTAAAATTATTAAGCGAAGGCAAAAATTAAAATTAAAGCATAAAAAGCAACACAAACACAAGTAAGGAAGGGCTAAGTTCGGGTGTCACCGAACATTTTCTACTCTCGCATGATAAAGTGATAATCGAGATTTCATTATCAGTCATTTACATATTTTTCAAAAACCGTATTTGTTTAAAGTTTTATTCCGCTACCATCATTGGTTCCTAATGTGTATATTATACAGAGAATGCATCAGATGGAATTCAAAATAGCGTTATATTGGAAGAAGACGTGGTTGTGAATCGATTTTACCCATATTTCGTACATGTCATCAGGGTGTTAAGAAAATATTATATACCGAATTTCATTGAAATCGGTCTAGTAGTTCCTGAGATATAGTTTTTGGTCCATAAGTGGGCGAGGCCACGCCCATTTTCAATTTGTATAAAAAGCCTGGGTGCAGTTTCCTTCTGCAATTTCTTCCGTAAAATTTAGTGTTTCTGACGTTTTTTGTTAGACGGTTAACGCAGTGATTTTCAACATAACCTTTGTATGGGAGGTGGGCGTGGTTATTATCCGATTTCTTCCATTTTTGAACTGTATATGGAAATGCCTGAAGAAAACGACTCTGTAGAGTTTGGCTGACATAGCTATAGGAGTTTCCGAGATATGTACAAAAACATAGTAGGGGGCGGGGCCACGCCCACTTTTCCAAAAAAATTACGTCCGAATATGCTCCTTCCTAATGCGATCCTTTGTGCCAAATTTCACTTTAATATCTTTATTTATGGCTTAGTTATGACTCTTTATAGCTTTTCGGTTTCCGCCATTTTGTGGGCGTGGCAGTGGGCCGATTTTGCCCGTCTTCGAACTCAACCTTCTTATGGAACCAAGGAATACGTGTATCAAGTTTCATCATGATATCTCAATTTTTACTCAAGTTACAGCTTGCACGGACGGACAGACAGACAAACATCCGGATTTCAACTCTACTCGTCACCCTGATCACTTTGGTATATATAACCCTATATCTGACTCTTTTAGTTTTAGGACTTACAAACAACCGTTATGTAAACAAAACTATAATACTCTCCTTAGCAACTTTGTTGCGAGAGTATAAAAACAGGCATACATATATTTCCATTATATTCTCAATTCTATAACAAAAATATATACATACAAACACAAGTGCATAGGAAACATACCTGTACATTACTCAATTCGTTTTTGCGCTCTTTTCGCAGTGCTAACAAACACATGTACATATGAACATTTATATATGAGTACAACAATATGTGTAGAATCCGCCTGTAAGGGCAAATTATAAAAAAAAAATTAAGTAATCTTAAAATTCCAAAACAGTAATTTTAAAATTCACTTACGAAAATAAAATTTCCTTATTTGTAACTAAAAACTATAATCAAGTCGCGGTTAAATAAAAACTGTGGGCGCACATATTCAAATTTTCAAAGTCCATATTGGCTACTATCCGGCAATACCCCTTGTTCTTTGGCAAACAAAAACAAGCAGGTTTGCATACAAAAAGCGAATTGATCTCTCTAACGAGCTCTCGATTGCTTAACCTTCCTCGGTTCCTCAAATACTACGCAAACTTAAGGTCTTTGGGTCATATTGACCCGATTTAGAAAAAACTCGGTGTTATTTTTATAAATTAAATACAGATGGAATTATTTATGTTATATATTTATTCAAATAAAAAAGACACAATTTATGACATTTGTTCCTCTTGACAACATGAGAGGCACATAATTTCCGAATGTCTTGGACATATGGGTTTCTTACATTTTTTACAGATTTTCGAAGTTTTGACATCTTTTGATAACGGACATACATTACACCTTTTTCTTTTATTACAACTCTGTGCACTGAAAGTAGCTGTTGTCTCAGTAACACCTGTCTTCACTCGTTGTACTAATTCCAGCAATGCATTTGTCTGAGGAAGAGTTTTCCTACGCTCAATGTGATCATTGACCAACTCCATGCCCAGTTTTTCTAAAAACAGACGTCTTTGTACAGTCCTCTTCTGTTTCCAATCAGGGTTGGTATCACAATATAATACGTAAGCATTGAAACATGAGATATCCAACATATTATGAAATATGGCTACAGGCCACCTTCTTGTCATTCGTTTGCAACTATAGGCCAAAACCATTTTGTCTAGAAAATCAACAGCTCCCTTAGTTGCGTTATAGTCCATGATCATTTTAGGTTTTTTTTCTCTGAATCATGTATTTCAATCTTATCGTGGTTTGCACTGAGTAAAATTACGTTCTTGTTCTTTTCGGAATAAATGAGACAAGAACCATTTTTGAATTGAATGCAAATGTGGATGAAAACACTAGTTTCTTCGTATCCAAAAGATCTAATTGTATCTGGCCTTTAATTTTGCGTAAAGTTCCAAGAACGGCAAGCTTACAGTCTAAGAGTGTTTCGGCAAATTCATATGATGTAAAAAAATTATCACATGTCAGATTGTAGCCCTGAAAGCCCTCTGTCAGATCTAAAACAACACGCATTCCTTGATTTTTTTCCGGAGCATTTCCTTGAAGTTTTCCGGTATAGCATTGAATTGAACGAACATATCTTGTTTCACTGTCACACAAAATCCAAAATTTTATGCCGTATTTACTCGGTTTACTTGGTATATATTGGCGAAAAGAACACCGACCTCTGAATGAAAGTAGCTGTTCGTCAATTGTGATATTTGCATTCGGATTATAGTACATAGGCAATAGTGTCGCCCATTCATCCCATATATATCTTATAGCTGCTAATTTATCACTCTGTCTCCTTTCTTCTCGATCCGAACGTTTATCAAAACGCAAAATGGCGGTAATTTTTTTGGACCGTTTTAGGGACATTTTTGCTCGAAATATAGGTCGTCCATAAACTTCAGACCACAAGCTGTCGAGGCTTTCATCGTTAGACTTGAAAACGCCAGCAAATATAAGAAGAACTAGATCATCTAACTCTATTTTATCCATCGCATCGAATTCATTTCCAAACCGTGAAGATCCTTCCACGTTTGTTTGTTTCAAAACTATAGATTTTATGCGTTTGTTTACAAATAAATCAAAAGCGCTTCTAAATGTATTGATGCGATTAGAAGCATATCTGGTAATTCCTGGTGTAAGTTTTATTAGGTTTGCGCTGCCCAAATGACCTCTTCCTTCTAATGAGATTTTCGACCACACAAATTCACCATTTTTTGATAACATTTCATTTTCACTAACACTTTTATTGGTCATACTTATATCTTGAAAGAGGTACTTCATCGCTACTACTTCCAATGTTCCAATTTGGTTGAATATTGTCCGTAGGATTTCCATCAGAATTATTCTCTGTTTCACTTATTATTTCATTTTCAGAACTTATATCGTAGTTTATAAATTGAGAAATCATGGAATCACTCAATTTGTGAGCCATTGAAAAAAACAACCGAACGCGACGAGTACGAATAACTAATGAAACAAAAAACTGTCAACGCTTGTAAGAGGGCGACGAAAGCAATATGATTCTACCCACTTAGAAACAATATTTCTAAGATTACCATCAACAATTAATCGCTTAGTGACTTGGGTATAATTGATATTCAACAATAATAAATATGTTCTTAGAAGCTGTATGTTTGAATCAAAGCATTGACGTTTAGTATGGTTTCATCAAAGACGGGTATTTCTGACCCAAGGATTCTTTCATACTCGGGTCAAAATAAAAAAAAATGCGTATTTCCTTAATTTAGCAGACATCAGCATAAATTCACAATACTAATTTACAATAAATGCATAATTAATAATTGTCACGAAGCCGTTATGAAATCTATTAAATATTACTACTTTTATTATAAATTAAACTTTACATTCGGGTCAATATGACCCGAAGAACCGAGGAAGGTTAAGATAACCATATTTATAAACACACAAGCAATTCGTGCATACTTATGTAAATAGCGCATTGATCTCTTCAGCGAGCTCTCAATTGCACAAAACATAAGTACCTTCATAAGCACATACATACATACAAGTCCAAGTATTATTGGACATTCCGGCTGATCCCCAATGTCGAACTATGGCTAAATAGACCACACGGTGAGGTAGATTTTCGCCTAACTCAACTTCTCACAGGGCATGGCTGCTTTAAAGCATATTTGAAACGGTTCGGGCACGAAAATAACGACACATGTGATTATTGCGGAGGCGATACCGTCGAAAATGTTGAACACACCTTCTTCCAGTGCCCAAAATATGTATAATCTTGAGAGGCAATACCTAAAAGATGCGTTCGGTGTAGACCCAACTCCCGAAAATTTGGTAAGCCAAATGGTCGAATCGACAGAGAAGTGGAAAGCTGCTTGCGAAGTTGCAGCCAGGGTAATGAAATCCCAACGTGCCAGCGAACAGCGGCGGAGCGGAGAAGAAATGTAACGGACAACCACGACTCAAACACACAAACGTTGACGTGACGGGAAGGGTTGGCGACGAACAATGAACGAGGGGGGTTATCAGACCAACAGAGGTGGGGCCAAGTAAATGCAACTTGTAACTGAATGCATTTTGACCATCACGTACGCTTGAGTGTCACTCAACCATCCTCCCGACGTAATACTTGACGGTGGTACCGGGGGGAACGGCACATGACGGTAGGAGGTTTAGTTCAGATTAAAGTTCCACCCTGACATGGGGTTCAGGCTTTCGATAAATAAATATTATTAGTTGGCAAATAAATAGAAACAGTAATAATAACACGAAATAACATATTCGTTTTTTAGCTACTTTAACTGAAAATAAAAACATTTACCTAAAAAAGGTTTCAATTCAATTGCCTTATTCAAATCATTTTACTCTTAGGAAAATTTAATTCGTTTGAGAAATATTTTAATACACAATGTAACAAAAATGGTTAATAACGAAAAAAAAATCAAAATACACCTGCAGGAGCTACACGCTCAAAACAGGTTGCTAGATTTATTTCAGAGAGTGACAGTTTAACAAGATACTGCACTAGATTTGCCTCTTCAGCCATTCACGAAAGCTCGGAATCGTTATTAGAAATAAAGAGCCAAAATCTCAAAACTTTTTGGACTGGCCTCCAAGCGGCTCATGACGCCATAGTAGATTCTAACAATTCAGATCTACCACAAAATTTTAAATCATCGGCTTGCGATATTTTTGGAAACTGCTTAGACCAATATGAAGAAACAAAAGCTATGATCTCCGATCAATTAAAGCTAATTAAAGCAACTGCACCTACTCCCCACAGTAGAGTAGAGCTGCCACAAATAGACAGTCAAGAGGCAAGTTCAGGCATCCACCTCGAGGTGGCCGCATGTGACACAGAAACATTCTATGGAGGTTATGAGGAATGACCGTCCTTCCGGGACATGTTTACAGCCGTTTACATCAACATCACGTTTACATCAAACTGTATCACCTCCGATACAAGACAAAAGGTCAAGCAGGCGTCATAGTAAAACAGTTCGCTCTTAATGACGATAATTTCAATTTGGTTTGGGAAGCTCTAAAAGCGAGATATGAAAACGGAAGAATTCTGGTCGATAAACAAGTAACGATACTATTAAATTTGCCTAAAATCAAGAAAGAAACAAGTGAAGAATTTGTAAGACTACAATCCACTGTTTCTAATTGTTTGTCGATTCTGTCGACACAAAATATTCCAACAGACAGCTGGGACCCAATTCTGGTAAACATTTGCACCGCCGCATTACCAGAAAAGTCGTTACTTCTATGGGAGCAATCGCTCTCATCACGAAAAAAGTGCCCAACGTGGCCACAAATGAAAGATTTTCTCACCACCCAATATGAAATTGCGGAAAGGTTAGAAGGAAAAATAATCAAAAAAAGAACATTAAACACGACCAAAACCGAAGCTTAAATAGACCCCAAGTTAGTAACAAAAACAATTTAAACAAAAACTTTTACAAAACATAAATGTTCACATCAGAACCAAACGTCATGCGAACTATGCAAAAGAGGGCATAAAATTACATCTTGCGAGAGGTGTTTTTTTTTTTCATCGCCCACGTTTGCATTACTTCAGGGTGGCGTTCCATTTTTCTCATTGAGAGATTTACATCTGCGGACCTGCGTCCAGCTGCTGCGAAATTCTTGATGATCTCCCAGTTTGCTTCACTCTCCAACATGACGCTGACTAAATTGTCCGCGTTTATTGGGCCAACCAGGTTTTCTACGGCGGTGCGTTCTTGTTGCCAGCGCACACATTCAAAGAATGTGTGTTCAGCGTCGTCTTCTGTCGCGTCGTTATATAGGCATGACGGCTCTTCGACTTTTCCCATTCTGTGGAGGTACTTTTTGAAGTATCCGTGACCGGATAGTAACTGAGTTGTGTAAAAATCGACTTCTCCGAATTTACGGCTTGTCCATAAGTCTAGTTTTTTTATTAGCCTGGCCGTCCATCTATCGCGACTTTGATTCTCCCAACTTTGTTGCCATGTTGTTATTGTGTCTTTCCTTATTTGTTGAATTGCGCTCTTGTTGATATTGGATGCTTTCTTTAGCTCCCACAGTTTTTTCCTTTCATATGCTAGAAGGTCAATTAGGGCATTACCGCTTATAACTAATATTGCATCGCCTGATACTGTCCGGTACGCTGATGCAACTCTGAGGGCTGCGGTGCGGTGCACTCTGGCCATTACCTTACGCCGGTTTTCCTTTTTAAGCGCGTCTGCCCAGATCTCGGATCCGTATAGTAAGACGCTTATTGTCGTCGACATTAGGAGCTTTCTCTTTTCTTCTCTGATCTTCGCTGCCTTTCCTGCGGCGTGCTGGATTTGAACCCAGAAGGTTAGTCTGGGGTCCAGTCTTACGCCTAGGTAGTTAACTGCTCTCTGCGTCCTAAGAATATCCGTAGTTGTGTGCGTGCTTATCTCGAGAGGTATGTGCTTGTGTGTTAGCAGCAGTAGCTCTGTTTTCTCCGTAGCGAGCTGGAGGTTGTGTGTGTCAAGCCATGTTTGCGTCCGTATATTGACCTGATTCAGCTTTCTTCGCGCTTCTTCTGTGTCCCTTGCTGTGATTACTGCCGCAATGTCGTCCGCGTAGCCAATTAAATATGATTCGTCTGGCATTTCTAGTTTTAGTATAGCGTCGTAGCTGATGTTCCATAAGTCTGGGCCTAGAATGGATCCTTGTGCTGCTCCTGACGTAACCGCTATCTGTCGTGACCCTTCTTTAGTTTCATACAGCAGTTTTCTGTTGCTAAGGTAGCTCCGCAACACAGCCCTGAGGTAGTCGGGTATCTTGAAGCTTTTTTCGAGAGCGTCAATCATGTCCACCCATCTAGCACACTATTCTTTTATATATATGCCATCTACGCTGCGCTGCTTCTACGCTTTCGACGACGCATTTTATTGCTCCTATTGTTGATCTGCCGGGTCTGAAACCATGTTGTCTAGGGGACAATCCTCCAGCTTCGTTAATGGCCGCTTCGAGTCTGGGTTTTATGAGGCTTTCGTATAGCTTTCCCGCTGTATCAAGCATGCATAGAGGACGGTAAGCTGATGGCGAATTGGGGTCTCCTTTTCCTTTACTGATTAACACTAGCCGTTGCTTCTTCCATGGTTCAGTTAATATTCCGGTTTCAAGGCAGGCGTTGTACATGTTCAGTAGTACTGCCGGGCGCTCTGCAGCGATTATTTTGAGGATTTCTGCTGGGATCCCGTCTTGGCCGGGTGATTTGTTGGCCTTGAGCTTGCCAGTGGCTAACTGCAGCTCTTCAAGGGTGAACAGGGGGATTTGCGCAGATCTTAGTGTTTGTTCTGGATCACTAGCCCTGCTTTCGTGTGTGGGGAATAGCGCGTTCACGATGTGATCCATTTTGACAGCGGTTAAGTCAGACGGCTTTGCTCGAGCGCCGAGTTTCTTCATAACTATTTCATATCCGAGTCCCCAGGGGTTTCTGTTTATATCCTCGCGTAGTTCCTCCCATTTTTTCTTTTTGCTGTCGTCGATGGCGTGCTTCAGCTCCTTTTTTGCTGCTTTGTATTGCTCGGCTTCTTCGGGTGCGGCTCCTCTGCGCCTGGATCTCGTGTAGGATCTGCGAAGGTGGAGGCATGTGCGTCTGAGTTGGGCGATATTTTCAGTCCACCAGTAGACTGCTGCCTTATGTTTGCTGTGGGAAGCCTTGGGCATTGATTTTTTACAGGCTCTTATTATATTAAACATTGTGTGCTCGACAATTTCTTTTGCATTATTTGGGGAGCTGCTAGATGGGTTTTGGTCGTCAATTGCAGAGATCAGTTTCGAAGTATTTAGCTTCGAAATGTTCCACTTTCGTGTTGCAGTCTTTTTCCTGTGCTGGTTAGCGTTTGTTCCAGTATCGACAGTGAAGGAAATGTACTGGTGATCGCTACCAGTGTAATCCTCTAGGACTTTCCATTTCTTTATTGAGCCTGCCAAGCGTTCTGATGATAGAGTGATGTCTGGTGTAGTTTCCTCGCATCCCGGTCTTCTAAACGTGGTTGCATTTCCCGTGTTGAGCACTATTAGACTTAGGCGCGCAGCCATTTCTAGGATGCGCTTTCCCCTCGAATCCGTATTTGGCATACACCACTCTACGACTTTGGAATTTAGGTCTCCGGCGATTATTAGTTGACCTTCTATAGACCTGGCTGTGTCCTCAATATTGTCGAGCTTTTCTTGGAATTCCTGTATGCTATCGCTTGGCGTCAAGTAGCAGCTAATTACTGTAAAAGGTCGCATTTGGCCCAGACAAAACCATTGCCGTTCCCTTTGTCTACAGCGATGGCGTTACTCCCTGGTGGTAGCCATATAGCGGCGGTCGAGCTGCTATCTTCCAGCCAGGTACCTCTCTCTTTCTTTTGGTATTGCTCGCTTATGATGATTAACTCCTAGGCGTTCTCCATCACCATTTGCGAGAGTAGTGCGTCAGCAGCCTTGCATCTATGCATGTTGGCCTGTAAGATATTAATTTGTTTTGGTATTTCCTATATACCATACATTTCGCGGAACCCGGGATATGGTCAACTTTTTCGTGTTTAGCCTCCACGCAGAGGCAGCATGAGGGAGGTTTTGTGCACTCTTTCATTTTGTGACCTGGTTGGCCGCATTTTATGCAGACACCTTCTCCTCTTCTATCGGGCCCTTTGCAGTCCCAGGTTAAATGCCCTGGTCCAAAGCAGCGAAAGCATCTTTTTGGGGTTTCTTTCAGTCGGAGCCTGCAGTTAACTCAGCCGTTTTTTATGCGTGCCTGTCGCATCAGTGTAGCCTTATCCTCGTCGAGCGTTATATATGCCCTGACCTGCTCTCTTATGTTAAGTGCTGTTATGCTTATCGTCAAGTCTCCGATGGAGTCTTGTAGCACTTTCTTTACAGCCTCTGCTACTTCCTCCTTTGTTGAAAGGGAGTCGAGGTCTCTGATCTCTATTGATGCTTTTGTCTAAAGGTTGGCCACAGTTGCGGATTCTCGGAGGGTTGTCTTGAGTGCCTCGCAGAAATTGGCTTTTGTGGGTTGTCCCTTCTCCAGCTCTAGTAGTAGAGCCCCGGCTCTTGTTTTGCAGATCCCTTTGATTTTTACCTCCGCTTCTCTTAGGTTTACCTTGCTACGGATATTCTTGAGGACCTCGGCGTAATTGTTTCCTTCTGCTGGCTTAATGATTACGGCCTCCGATTGTCGTTTGGGCCTGCTTTTTGCTCTCTGGTTTGAGACGGTATTCCTCCCTTGTTGTCCTCCCTCTTTTGGGTTTTTGTTTTCCGTTCCTTCGGTTGTGAGTGTCTTCCTTGCTTGTTTGGGCAAGACTTTCTGCCACTGGCCGTCCTTTTCGCTTCTTGGTCGCACTGTTTCTCGAGGCTCCACTGGGCTTGTCGCCCGCCGCTTCGAGGTTGTTGGCTCTGGGGTCATGATCCGTCTGCTTTGAAGTCCGCATCTTTTCTCGTTTTCTGCGATGAGCCAGTTTCTGCGGTAACTCTTCATTACATCAAAGAGTTCGTCCAGCTGTGCCGCTCCGTTCTTGACATCCAAGCTGACGTTCTTTTGCTTTGCCATCGCCGTCTTCATGATTTGTACAATACTCTTACATTTTTCCAAAGATTCCTCTTCTGCTCGTCTCATTTGAGTGATGTACTCCTGTTTCGGTGAGTTTTGAGGTCCTTCTGTGGTGGCCACTGGGGTGCTCTTCCCTTCTGTTTGTTTTGCTGGTGGTTCCTGTGTGACAGGAGTTTCTTTTAAGGCTATTTTTTCTCCCGCTTTTTCGACTTGCTTGGGAGTGATGGTCAGTATAGGGGATCTAAGCATCCTACTACTTCTGCGGAACACGGTCCCGTATTCCTCGTCTTGAGCATCTTTGTTTTGTTGTTCTTTATGTGATTCCTTCTGTTGGTGTTTTTGTTGTTGTTGTGGTGTACTCATTTTAGATCTAGTGGGTCTCCGCTTCAAGGCGCTACCGCACGTTGTAACAGTTGCCCTTTATGAACCCCGTGGTTATCTATGCAAGCAGGGAGGCCACGTTAGGGTTGACACAAGTCCTTATGGGAGCTTGTGTTCAGAGCCATGTTCAGGCACGAATCAGGAGCTCATCTCAACTGAACCTGAAACGAACTGAACCAAAAAAATTTTGGCGACGTGCATTAAACGTACTTGAAGACCTTCCAGGGTTTTAACGAGACGGAGGCGAGAGCAGTATTAGCCTGCCAGCCATTTCGGTAAAATGTCACTCTTACCTACTGAGGTGATAGAATACTGCCCTCACCAGCCCTTTGTCAGACTAATCCATTATTTGTTTCCAGTATTCCATAATCAGAACCTTACTGGCCTCGATTCTGATGGGCGCTTGCGCAGGGTTTTTCGCCGTCGTCTGTGCACTTTTGGTGCTGCTTACTGTATGGTTCCCTCGTCGCTTTGTTGCCTCCCTCTCGTGGGTAGGTTCTCCCTCGGTGCAACCCCGATGGGGGTTGTGGACGCTTATTTAAAGGCGGCATCTTCTCGCCTCTTCGCCGGAGGTTCATTGGGCATATTAGGCGTTTTGAGCCAAGCCCTCCTCTCCTGCAGCTCTTGGTCGGGGGCTGCGTATTACTATTCGCAGCTAACCTACTTAGCGTAGGCCGTCCACTATCCGCCAGCAGTGACCCCGGTAGTAGCCTCTGGTCAGCCCCACCCCTTGCGAGAGGTTAACAGAGGTTAACTTAACAGTTAACGAACGAAATAATTTTGTCAGGTCAAAAAGACTTTGCACAAATTGTCTGTCACATGCGCATACATATAAAAATTGCAAAAGCAAAGTTAATTTCTTCCATTGTCACAAAAGACACCATTCAATGCTTCATTACAGCAGATATCCTAACTTACTCCAAAAAAAAACGCTTACACAAAAGAAACCACGGGTTTAGCAAAAGCAAATCCCGAAATCCACAATTTTAAAAATTGCCAAGAGACACCATGTTGCTCAAAGGCACAAAAAGCTCTAACGCTACACAGCGAAACACAAAGTGGACTAATTAAAGAACCAATTATTACCATGACAACTCAAGTTGAGAAAAAACAAAATCAATACCTTAATACACAATTAAGCAAATTTCGAGATATAGGGAAACTGCCTCCTATATTAAAAGCACATACAACTTTTTGGCCCCGCAGGATGGCTTTCGCCAATAATGAAAAAAAAACAAAACAATTCTGAACAGATCCTAGAGCGGTGGCGGGCTACTAAACGCCAAATTAGCGCATACATAAAAACATAAAATAAAAACAAATAAACACAGTTGTATCAAAAGTCGAAAAATCAACATTTTTTCGTAAATTTTCAGGATAAATAAAATCTTAAACAAAATTAAGGTTCAACAAGTCCAATGCGATAGTGTGACGCACTCAGGCTTACAAAAAGCAAAGGTCGTTCTTATCATTCTTTCATAAGCGCTCCTCATCAGAGTTGGTGAGAGTCTGTTGTAAAGCTTGAACATCCCACTTAAAAAATTCTAATTCTAATGAAGCCGTTCGCAAATACCGGCCACTCTCTCGCAAGATCCTTCTATTGTCACAGCCCTAACTCCAGTGCTAAGGAGTACCCATTCTGTCCATATCGGAGCCAGGCGTGGAGTTACTATCCTTCATTAGCCGAGAATAAATTAAATGCAAACAATTGCCGTTCATACAGAAAGGGCAAATAATAAATAATCCACTTAATAAAACGATAAAAAGAAAAAATCGCAAATACAAAAAGTTGTCAGTAAAATCAAATAAATCCGCAAAATAAAGTTGCTTCTCTTAAGCACCTACCCGCATATTAAAATGCACATTTAAATACATGGGTATGTTTCAAACCAAAATCTGTTCTCTACACGCACGGACAAACATGAGTATATTACAACTTTATCAAGAAATACTTCCGCGCTTCGGCTACTCCACCAGTAGTACGTCGAAATACATACCTATACGTATACCACTAGACAAAATATTCGCCTAGGGGGCCCAGGATGGTTAAATGAGTTAAGCAACCATCCCCTCTATCCGGTAAAACTGGCGCATCCTAATACGCCAGCTTAATTCATCACAGCTGATGACATTACAACACAACACCAATGTAACACACCCAGGGGCGTCGCGAGGGGGGGTATGGGTTGTGTGACACCCCCCCGATCTATGAAACAGTCGGAATTTTCGGCCGTTTTCATATCATAACTAAAAATTTGAAAGTTCATTTCGGCAATTCCAGTAAGAGTTGCCAAGTACCCGAAAATTTGTTGTCAAAATTTATTGAATATTTTTAAGAATTTCATCAAAATATATTATTGCACATTAATTTTTACGTCATATCCATTGCGAATTCACTAGCCGGCATTTATGAAAATTCTAACTTGAGTAAAACGCAATAAATAGCTCTATAATTGCGGAAGCAAGCTTAAAAAGAGTCCTTTTCGTAATTTCCACGAGGATTATTAAAACACTACAATGTTCGAATAACAGTGGTTGAATATATATTTTTTTTAAGTTCGAAGAATGAATATACTATCAATCGTCATTCTTTCAAAAGTCGGTTATCTCCTAATTTACTTTTATATGTGCAATATTTATATTCACAAGAAACTCGTTCTGTTTAAATTGACGAAGGAGATTATGATTAGTTTATCATATCGTATCATATAGGTATACAGCAATGCTAAAAATTCAAATCAGCGAGTGAATCGGCGTTCAAATGAACGAGTGTTCGAATAAACAAATGTTCTAATAAACGAAATGAAGATATCCTTATTTTATATATATTTATAAACATATACATTAAATCGGCAAATTCTTGAAATGAGTCGGCATTTCAAAGGGACTCACCCCCCCATGATCTGGATCCTCGCGACGCCCCTGAACACACCACTCTCGTACGCAACCCAACTCACAAAAGGAAGCGACAACGGGAAAGCCATCTTTTCGTCAGCTGGAGTTCGCCCATCAACACATAAACATTCGACACTCACAATTTGATCATCAACACGTTAACATATACACTACGCCGTGTCGACACCTACTCTACTCTACTTCGATCGGGTCCATCCTGCGCGCTTCATTAAACATTATATGAACGATCACCTACAGACTTTCATCGGGATACTGTCCCGCCAGTTCGCCGTGGATTTCCACCAGACATTCGCCCGTAACGAGTGCATTTACATTTTACATGCTCGATTGTTAAAAATATCAAAATCCTTTTAAGCCAACATTTTTTAATTAAATTAACTTACATACAAACACAATAGCATTTTTTCTTGCCCCCGTTTTAATCAGAATACTTGTTCAAATAATTTTGAAATATGGATTCGTTCTGGAATAAGCGGTAGATGTTTCATACAATTCATTTTAATTTTTAGATTAAATATTGTTTATTACATTTTTATAATATTTCCTTAGAAATTAGTCATATAATTCAAAAATGTTTAACTTCATTAGCCTAAGCACAAAATGTTGATAGAATAAAATGAATTTTGTGAAATGCTCAGTTTACAATCAGTTGAAATTTTTTTACGATAAATTCAGTCTGGTGCTTAGCAATTATTCAGTTAATGTAGCATGTTTTTAATAACCTTTGCGTTATATATTTTTTTTTATTTATGAAAAATTATTTTGTGTTCTTAATTCAAGCAAAAAATGCGACCTATTTCAAATTGTCTTTATGAACCACCCTCCCTTTAATAAGAACTGTTGTTCCTAAATCTTTACCTATTATCTGTTCTTCATAAAGAGGGGTTAATTTATCACCAAGTCTAGTGTTTCTCTTTACCAAGACTGTTTCAACCAGCCTGTTGTGGGTAATTAATTCTAGTTGCTGTGCGTGTCTGAACCGTGATGATATTTCGTTACTTACGTTAGAATTGTCGGTTCTGGGTTGAAATATGTCTATTGGACTTTTATTAGTTATTGAGTTAATCGTTTATTGTACTCTATTGTTGACAATAAAATTAAATCCCGTTTGTCATCAATACCCCTTTCTAACTTTGTGCATCTTGCAATCTCCACCAATGTGCTGTGAAACCGCTCTACTTGTCCGTTAGATATGCTGTGGAGTGGAGGAGCATTAACAATTTCAATACCGAAACTGTTGCCAAGAAGATATCGGACGGTATGGGAATTTAGTGACTTCTCATTATCGCAATAAATGACTTTAGCATTAGGAAAAATGTTGGGCTTTATATCTTCAATTGTTCTAGATGCTATAGTTTGCACGACTGCAAATTTGGAAAACTTGTCTAAACTTGTTAAAAAATCCAGCAATCTTATGCCTTTGATAATGTCTATTATATTTTGACTTTGCAAAGATTTTGCAATTTCTTACCATTTCTTTTGTTTTTTTTTTCCAGTTTGGGAAAAAAATAGTCATTCAAAATTTGTTTTACGTTTTCTTGTGCAGCGCGGTGAGCACGATTATGTTCTGTAATTATGATTTCAAGCTGGTCATTTGGTTCGAATATGTCAGTCACATATTTCTTGGCATATTTAAACCTGGTAATTAGAAATAATTTTACTAGATCGTGTTGGCTAGATGTACGCTAGAATATGTAGACTGCAATGGATTGCATTTACTACGTTGGTGTTGACAAGGTTTTGAATAATACCTAAAATAGTGTGTTTGTTACGAAAATTAATAATATGTCTTGTTCTATTTCCAAATATAATAAAAGTTCGTTTAGATGAATTCTCAGCTTCTTCTATAATATAATAATTTGGTTTTTGAAACAATTTATGGGTATTTCAGCCGCCTGTATGGTATAAGTTAATAACTGTTTACTATGGATCGTTGCACAATCAGAATTAGGGTCTTGTTCCACCATATTAATCTACTGCCGGGACAAAGCATCCGCCACATTATTTTCTTTTCCTGGTGTATAATGCAATTTAGCATTATGTTCGTCAATGAATGCAATGAAGTTTAACATTGTATGAACCTTATCCGGACATGTTTTAATGCCTCCTCTTGACACAGTAAACCCAAGGTATTCGATTTCGTTTTAAAAAAAATGTGACTTTTCTAATGACACTCTCATATTAGCATCATAAAGTCTTTTTAAAACCCAGTTTACGTCTTCAATATGTTGTTCTTTTGTTTTTGAAAATATTATAACATCATCTACATAGACATAGCAGTTTTTACTTATTTGTTGCCTAAAGACTTCATCTATAGCTCTCTGGAATATGCTAGGGGCATTTTTTAAACCAAATGGCAGTCTACAAAACTCATATTTCCCGTTGCTTACAGAAAATGCTGTTTTCTCTCTATCTCGTTCTGCTAGTTCAGTTTGATGAAAACCTGATTTCTAATCAAGGGTTGTAAAATATTGCGAATGACCAATCTTAAACAATATCGACACTACATTTGGAATTGGATATTTATTATCAATTGTTACTTCATTTAATTTTCGAAAATCTACTACCAAGCGTTTTTTCTTGTTACCTAACTCGTCGAAACCTTTTTGTCCACTACCCAAATTGGGTTGTTATAGGGAGATCTCGAGGGCCTAATAATGCCATTACGTAAAAGTTCTTTTATTTAATTTTTCAAATCTCCTACACCTAATGGATAAGGATATAACTTAGAATATATATTCTCTTCATGTTTTGTACGAATGGTTGCAACGATATTTGTATTATATGGTAAATATTCATTTGGGTCTGCAAATGCATTTGATCGTTTCTCGATCATTTTTAGAAATTCTCCCTTCACTTCAAGAGGTATGTTATTGTGTTGAATTTTTATAATATTTATGTCTCCACATTTAGTAAATAATAACTTTCTTTTCCAATGTCATGTGTAATTTCACCATCCCTCTTTTAGATCCACTATGGCATTAACCTGCGTTAGTAAATCAAGCCCAATTATCGCATCAAAACTTATCAGGGTAGGTAAATAAAAAAGTCAGAATTTATTCCGAATAAATTTATTGTACATTTCTTAATCACTTTAGTCGAACCATGAATTGATTTTACTAAAAATGGTTTAGCTAATGGTTCAATCACCTTTAGTTCGTTAAAGGGATTAATGTAACTTTTCGAAGCACCTGTATCTATTAACATTTTAATAACCTTTTTTTCAGCTTCTATTGTTCTGCTAACCCAAGGTAGCAGGGCTCTTTCCCTAAAAAATTTATCTCTCCTTCAATGTCATTAATTTCATTCTCTGCTACGTTTTCGTAAGAAATTTTATCAACAGTATCTTGCGTAATGTGATTTATTCTTTGAAATTTAGGCCCAGTACTCCTATCAAAATCTGATCTGCGTTTAGCATGCTGTCCTTGGTTACTAGTTTTTGAGAAAACTGTCTTTGCCTAAACCTTTGAAAATTATTTGAATTGATTTCGGGACGAAGTCGAGACTTTAATGGGTCTACATTCATTTATTCCAATTACTCCCGCCCATCCTTGTGAATAAAAGTATTATTTCTTTGATTATTGTAATGACTTTGATAATTCGGGTTTTTATGAGCACTAGAATATTCTAATTGATAAGTCTTGTATTAAAGAGACCTTCCTTCGGAAGGTTGACTCCTTCTATTGTCGTCAAACCTCTAATCTTATTTTTAATTATTGCGATCGCTTGGTAGTGTTTAGCACTTCCGTCGTTCCTTTCATATAATCTGTAGGCTGTGTGCGCCGCCTGCCTCCATGACACATCATGTTCTTGTTTGCCGCCAAATTCAGGTAAACATTTTGCAAGATCGAGGGTTCGTCACATTGCACATTCCTTACAATTCTTACTTCCTCAAAGTATTCTACGTTTTCAGTCCGTGTATTAGTAAACTGTTTTGCCATTTAATCTAACTTTTTATCAAAATCTTCCTTCTGTGCTTTTAATGCATCTGATATCGCTGCAGTAACAATAGCTGTCAGTTCATTAGTATTCATATTTATTTCGTTTTTATCTTTTAAAACTAATGTATCAAAAAGGTTAGCTAATTGAAGGTCGCTCATCAACTTGAAGTTAAACACGTAGTTTCAAACGATATAATTTTTTTCATATACATATTTTAAAGAAAAATTTATAAATGTTTTCAAATAGTTTTTTATACTTTCTTCTTCTTCTTAATTGGCGTAGAAACCGCTTAAGCGATTGTAGCCGAGTTAACAACAGCGCGCCAGTCGTTTTTTCTTTTCGCTACGTGGCGCCAATTGGATATTCCAAGCGAAGCCAGGTCCTTCTCCACTTGGTCCTTCCAACGGAGTGGAGGTCTTCCTCTTCCTCTGCTTCCCCCGGCGGGTACTGCGTCGAATATTTTCAGAGCTGGAGTGTTTTCGTCCATCCGGACAACATGACCTAGCCAGCGTAGCCGCTGTCTTTTAATTCGCTGAACTATGTCGATGTCGTCGTATATCTCGTACAGCTCATCGTTCCATCGAATGCGGTATTCGCCGTGGCTAACACGCAAAGGACCATAAATCTTTCGCAGAACTTTTCTCTCGAAAACTCGCAGCGTCGACTCATCCGTTGTTGACATCGTCCAAGACTCTGAACCATACAGCAGGACGGGAATTATGAGTGACTTATAGAGTTTGGTTTTGTTTGTCGAGAGAGGACTTTGCTTCTCAATTGCCTACTCAGTCCGAAGTAGCACCTGTTGGCAAGAGTTATCCTGCGTTGGATTTCAAGGCTGACATTGTTGGTGGTGTTTACGCTGGTTCCAAGATAGACGAAATTATCTACGACTTCAAAGTTATGACTGTCAACAGTGACGTGAGAGCCAAGTCGCGAATGCGACGACTGTTTGTTTGATGACAGGAGATATTTCGTCTTGCCCTCGTTCAGTGCCAGACCCATTTTCTTTGCTTCCTTGTCCAGCCTGGAGAAAGCAGAACTAACGGCGCGGGTGTTGAGGCCGATGATATCAATATCATCGGCATACGCCAACAGCTGTACACTTTTATAGAAGATGGTACCTTCTCTATTTAGTTCTGCGGCTCGAACTATTTTCTCCAAAAGCAGGTTGAAAAAGTCGCACGATAGGGAATCGCCTTGTCTGAAACCTCGTTTGGTATCGAACGGCTCGGAGAGGTCCTTCCCGATCCTGACGGAACTTTTGGTGTTACTCAACGTCAGTTTACACAGCCGTATTAGTTTTGCGGGGATACCAAATTCAGACATCGCGGCATAAAGGCAGTTCCTTTTCGTGCTGTCGAAAGCAGCTTTGAAATCGACGAAGAGGTGGTGATTTGGCGCATGATGAATATATGGTCGGTTGTTGATTTGCCAGGTCTAAAGCCACACTGATAAGGTCCAATCAGTTTGTTGACGGTGGGCTTTAATCTTTCACACAGTACGCTCGATAGAACCTTATATGCGATGTTGAGGAGGCTAATCCCACGGTAGTTGGCGCAGATTGTGGGGTCTCCTTTTTTATGGATTGGGCATAGCACACTTAAATTCCAATCGTTGGGCATGCTTTCGTCCGACCATATTTTACAAAGAAGCTGATGCATGCACCTTATCAGTTCTTCGCCGCCGTGTTTGAATAGCTCGGCCGGCTCCTGCCGCTTTGTTGTTCTTCAGGCGGGCAATTGCTATTCGAACTTCTTCATGGTCGAGTAATGGTACGTCTGCTCCATCGTCATCGATTGGGGAATCGGGTTCTCCTTCTCCTGGTGTTGTGCGTTCACTGCCATTCAGCAGGCTGGAGAAGTGTTCCCTCCATAATTTAACTATGCTCTGGGCATCAGTGACTAGATCACCTTTGGAGGCTCTACAGGAATACGCTCCGGTCTTGAAACCTTCCGTAAGCCGCCGCATTTTTTCGTAGAATTTTCGAGCATTACCCCTATCGGCCAGCTTATCAAGCTCTTCGTACTCACGCATTTCAGCCTCTTTCTTCTTCTGTCTACAACTGCGTCTCGCTTCCCTCTTCAACTATCGGTATCTATCCCATCCCGCACGTGTTGTGGTTGATCGTAACGTTGCGAGGTAGGCAGCCTGTTTTCTCTCCGCTGCGACACGGCACTCCTCGTCGTACCAGCTGTTCTTTTGCACTTTCCGAAAACCAATGGTTTCGGTTGCAGCTGTACGTAAGGAGTTTGAAATGCCGTCCCACAGTTCCCTTATACCGAGTTGTTGACGAGTGCTCTCAGGGAGCAGGAGTGCAAGCCGAGTAGAAAATCGTTCAGCTGTCTGTTGTGATTGCAGCTTCTCGACGTCGAACCTTCCTTGTGTTTGGTGGCGCGCGTTTTTTGCTGCACAGAGGCGGGTGCGAATCTTAGCTGCAACAAGATAGTGGTCCGAGTCGATGTTAGGACCTCGGAGCGCACGCACATCTAAAACACTGGAGACGTGTCTTCCGTCTATCACAACATAATCGATCTGGTTGGTAGTTTTTCGATCCGGAGACAGCCAGGTAGCTTGATGAATCTTCTTATGCTGGAATCTAGTACTACAGATAACCATATTTCGGGCCCCGGCGAAGTCAATCAGCCTCAACCCATTTGGGGATGTTTCGTCGTGGAGGCTGAATTTACCGACCGTAGTGCCAAATATACCTTCTTTGCCCACCCTGGCGTTAAAGTCGCCAAGCACGATTTTGACATCGTGGCGGGGGCAGCTCTCATAAGCGCGCTCCAAGCGCTCATAGAAGGCATCTTTGGTCACATCGTCCTTCTCTTCCGTCGGGGCGTGAGCGCAAATCAGCGATATGTTGAAGAACCTCGCTTTGATGCGGATTGTGGCTAGACGTTCATTCACCGCAGTGAATGATAGTACTCGGCGACGGAGTCTCTCACCCACCACGAATCCTACACCAAACTTGCGCTCCTTTATATGGCCACTGTAGTAAATGTCACAAGGACCTACTCGTCTCTGTCCTTGTCCCGTCCATCGCATTTCTTGGACGGCGGTGATGTCAGCCTTTGTCTTTACGAGGACATCAACCAGCTGGGCAGCGGCACCTTCCCAATTAAGGGACCGGACATTCCAGGTGCATGCCCTCAATTCGTAGTCCTTATTTCGTTTGCCATAGTCGTCATCAAAAGGGGTCTCTCATCCGAGGCTGGTTGTAGCTCTTCACTGGGGGTGTTTTTTACGTGGCGGGTCCCAAACCCAGCGCACAACCCTTGTAGGGAATGTTTCGCCTTCTCACTTTAGCTCGCCTTCGAACGGATGTTCTTAGGCTACCCAGAGGATACTTGGTCAAAGACCGGAAGTAGTGAGCTGCTTGAGCCATGTGTAAAAGAATCGTTTCTGGCCACTCCCAAGTGAATGGCGATCAGAGAACTTTCCTCACTTGCGTGAACTTCTACACATGACTCCATGAAGAGAGCTTTCCGGACTCAGACCTTAGAGTCTATACACAAACACACGGAATACATTAATAATTTAGCGGCAGCCATGGTTTTTAATTTACACTTTTTTGTACAATGTTCTGTGTTTTTTACAATGTTCTGTGCAAGCGAAATCTATAAAAAAGATACATTATACATATACTATAATAATCATAAAATAATGAAATTTGTATTCTTTACAATCACTTACCTTCTTTTTCCATTATTCTCAAATGTAAGGATGAACACATGTGTTAATCGATGATTGTGTTTTTAAATTTTTTCATATTTACTTAACAATAGATTCAGATTAAATGCATATGTTAAGCATTTATTATAAACTATTTCAGTACTAGTTTTCAATAATTGTACTGTGCAATTATTAAGAGGAAGTTTTACTGCTGAAATTTAGTTAAAGAAAAACTAATTGCATGCAATCGTTTCATAAATTACGATTGTGCACTTGCACTCATCTCTAATAAGCTAAACTAAACAGCTGATTGCTTGCCCTTCTTTTCACCATACTATTTGGTGAATATTTTTGAGACTGTATCTGCCAGAATACCAAAATGAGACATTCTGACTAACAGAGTCACTAAATTACGATTGTAACAATTAGAAACATGAGATAATCGTGACAAACAGAATACCGGCATAAGACAAATAAAGTTTAGTGTTAATTTAATAAACCAATAAAGTAATATAATTTAACTGGCGCCCAACGTGGGGCATGGGAAGAAATATTATAATAAATTCATAAATTTATATTCCTCACAAAGATAAAAGGTTCAACATAAACTGGATGCTGCAAGTTTTTAATTAAGGCACACTCTCAACCTTCGGTGACATTGGAAGAAGGAGAATAAGGAACCTTTCCAAGTGTAAAAAAACCACCACGTGGCAAATTTAATTATCAAGCAACGGTTTTTAAGAAGCCTCATTTATACTGCGTTAAAAAACAATTTAGTTAAAATACGGAAACAAAATTTGTAAGAGATCTGCTCAGTATTTTTTAGAGATATAACGTATAAAAAACTATTTGAAAACATTTATAAATTTTTCTTTAAAATATCTATGTATATGAAAAAAATTATTTCGTTTGAAACTACGTGTTTAACTTCAAGTTGATGAGCGACCTTCAATTAGCTAACCTTTTTGATACATTAGTTTTAAAAGATAAAAACGAAATAAATATGAATACTAATGAACTGACAGCTATTGTTACTGCAGCGATATCAGATGCATTAAAAGCACAGAAGGAAGATTTTGATAAAAAGTTAGATTAAATGGCAAAACAGTTTACTAATACACGGACTGAAAACGTAGAATACTTTGAGGAAGTAAGAATTGTAAGGAATGTGCAATGTGATGAACCCTCGATCTTGCAAAATGTTTACCTGAATTTGGCGGCAAACAAGAACATGATGTGTCATGGAGGCAGGCGGCGCACACAGCCTACAGATTATATGAAAGGAACGACGGAAGTGCTAAACACTACCAAGCGATCGCAATAATTAAAAATAAGATTAGAGGTTTGACGACAATAGAAGGAGTCAACCTTCCGAAGGAAGGTCTCTTTAATACAAGACTTATCAATTAGAATATTCTAGTGCTCATAAAAACCCGAATTATCAAAGTCATTACAATAATCAAAGAAATAATACTTTTATTCACAAGGATGGGCGGGAGTAATTGGAATAAATGAATGTAGACCCATTAAAGTCTCGACTTCGTCCCGAAATCAATTCAAATAATTTTCAAAGGTTTAGGCAAAGACAGTTTTCTCAAAAAACTAGTAACCAAGGACAGCATGCTAAACGCAGATCAGATTTTGATAGGAGTACTGGGCCTAAATTTCAAAGAATAAATCACATTACGCAAGATACTGTTGATAAAATTTCTTACGAAAACGTAGCAGAGAATGAAATTAATGACATTGAAGGAGAGATAAATTTTTTAGGGAAAGAGCCCTGCTACCTTGGGTTAGCAGAACAATAGAAGCTGAAAAAAAGGTTATTAAAATGTTAATAGATACAGGTGCTTCGAAAAGTTACATTAATCCCTTTAACGAACTAAAGGTGATTGAACCATTAGCTAAACCATTTTTAGTAAAATCAATTCATGGTTCGACTAAAGTGATTAAGAAATGTACAATAAATTTATTCGGAATAAATTCTGACTTTTATTTACCTACCCTGATAAGTTTTGATGCGATAATTGGGCTTGATTTACTAACGCAGGTTAATGCCATAGTGGATCTAAAAGAGGGATGGTGAAATTACACATGACATTGGAAAAGAAAGTTATTATTTACTAAATGTGGAGACATAAATATTATAAAAATTCAACACAATAACATACCTCTTGAAGTGAAGGAGAATTTCTAAAAATGATCGAGAAACGATCAAATGCATTTGCAGACCCAAATGAATATTTACCATATAATACAAATATCGTTGCAACCATTCGTACAAAACATGAAGAGAATATATATTCTAAGTTATATCCTTATCCATTAGGTGTAGGAGATTTGAAAAATTAAATAAAAGAACTTTTACGTAATGGCATTATTAGGCCCTCGAGATCTCCCTATAACAACCCAATTTGGGTAGTGGACAAAAAAGGTTTCGACGAGTTAGGTAACAAGAAAAAACGCTTGGTAGTAGATTTTCGAAAATTAAATGAAGTAACAATTGATAATAAATATCCAATTCCAAATGTAGTGTCGATATTGTTTAAGATTGGTCATTCGCAATATTTTACAACCCTTGATTAGAAATCAGGTTTTCATCAAACTGAACTAGCAGAACGAGATAGAGAGAAAACAGCATTTTCTGTAAGCAACGGGAAATATGAGTTTTGTAGACTGCCATTTGGTTTAAAAAATGCCCCTAGCATATTCCAGAGAGCTATAGATGACGTCTTTAGGCAACAAATAAGTAAAAACTGCTATGTCTATGTAGATGATGTTATAATATTTTCAAAAACAAAAGAACAACATATTGAAGACGTAAACTGGGTTTTAAAAAGACTTTATGATGCTAATATGAGAGTGTCATTAGAAAAGTCACATTTTTTTTAAACGAAATCGAATACCTTGGGTTTACTGTGTCAAGAGGAGGCATTAAAACATGTCCGGATAAGGTTCATACAATGTTAAACTTCATTGCATTCATTGACGAACATAATGCTAAATTGCATTATACACCAGGAAAAGAAAATAATGTGGCGGATGCTTTGTCCCGGCAGTAGATTAATATGGTGGAACAAGACCCTAATTCTGATTGTGCAACGATCCATAGTAAACAGTTATTAACTTATACCATACAGGCGGCTGAAATACCCATAAATTGTTTCAAAAACCAAATTATTATATTATAGAAGAAGCTGAGAATTCATCTAAACGAACTTTTATTATATTTGGAAATAGAACAAGACATATTATTAATTTTCGTAACAAACACTCTATTTTTGGTATTATTCAAAACCTTGTCAACACCAACGTAGTAAATGCAATCCATTGCAGTCTACATATTCTAGCGTACATCTAGCCAACACGATCTAGTAAAATTATTTCTAATTACCAGGTTTAAATATGCCAAGAAATATGTGACTGACATATTCGAACCAAATGACCAGCTTGAAATCATAATTACAGAACATAATCGTGCTCACCGCGCTGCACAAGAAAACGTAAAACAAATTTTGAATGACTATTTTTTTTCCCAAACTGGAAAAAAAAAACAAAAGAAATGGTAAGAAATTGCAAAATCTTTGCAAAGTCAAAATATAATAGACATTATCAAAGGCATAAGATTGCTGGATTTTTTAACAAGTTTAGACAAGTTTTCCAAATTTGCAGTCGTGCAAACTATAGCGTCTAGAACAATTGAAGATATAAAGCCCCAACATTTTTCCTAATGCTAAAGTCATTTATTGCGATAATGAGAAGTCACTAAATTCCCATACCGTCCGATATCTTCTTGGCAACAGTTTCGGTATTGAAATTGTTAATGCTCCTCCACTCCACAGCATATCTAACGGACAAGTAGAGCGGTTTCACAGCACATTGGTGGAGATTGCAAGATGCACAAAGTTAGAAAGGGGTATTGATGACAAACGGGATTTAATTTTATTGTCAACAATAGAGTACAATAAACGATTAACTCAATAACTAGTAAAAGTCCAATAGACATATTTCAACGCAGAACCGACAATTCTAACGTAAGTAACGAAATATCATCACGGTTCAGACGCGCACAGCAACTAGAATTAATTACCCACAACAGGCTGGTTGAAACAGTCTTGGAAAGAGAAACACTAGACTTGGTGATAAATTAACTCCTCTCTATGAAGAACAGATAATAGATAAAGATTTAGGAACAACAGTTCTTATTAAAGGGAGGGTGGTTTATAAAGACAATTTGAAATAGGTCGCATTTTTTGCTTGAATTAAGAACACAAAATAATTTTTCATGTAAATATATAACGCAAAGGTTATTAAAAACATGCTACATTAACTGAATAATTGCTAAGCACCAGTCTGAATTTATCGTAAAAAAATTAAAACTGATTGTAAACTGAGCATTTCACAAAATTCATTTTATTCTATCAACATTTTGTGCTTAAACTAATGAAGGGGGCCGTCGCCCCGGACGCAACGTCTTTGGGGCGGCAAAACGATCTTCGCTGTTTTTTAATATTCAGAAAAATACGTCAACAAATTTTTTTACAAAATTTATTATAAAAGATAAAGAGTTGTACACTCACAATGTAATTATCTGAATAACAATGAAAAATATTAATTTTTACTCGAAAACTCTTCAGTCTTTGAATTTGTCTTATAATGGGTTGTCAAAAAAGTCTTGCGGCATTTTTATTGAATTTTTTTTTATTGAAATTGAAATGAATTTTTGATGACTCATGCCCAGCTCTTGACCAATGCTACGGCTGCTACTATGCCCGTCTCGCAATTTTCGACGACAGCCCTTCCGGAGCGTGGCGCATCTTCGACCACCTCTACACCAGAACGAAAACGTTGAAACCATCGTTGTGCGGTGAAAATGGA
>NW_026089624.1:14936469-14948970 GCF_024586455.1 Bactrocera neohumeralis
TGAAAACATTCAAAACTTATGTTTTTTGGACAAAGCATACGTGGAGTTTTTAGCTCTCACTACTTATGCTATCCATCACATATTTGAATGAAAATACACATATTTCCTTAAGCGAAAGTTTTGCGCGAAACTATTTACAAGTAGAAGCACAAACATATTTAAAAAATCACATTATCATTCAAACTTACCTTTTTTCACTAAGACTCTTCACATTAGACTTGACCCTTATAATTTTCCGCTCAACTCGTTCATCTTTTGTGTTTTCCTCCCATAACACAACGGAATCCATGCCCACATCTTTTTTTATTGATTTAAAATTACTTTTATATAAAACTTTTCAAATTTAATTATGTTTGTATGTCAATTTTCTACACTTTTTCACTTTTCTGTTATTGATTTTGTTTTCATTCTCCTTCGTTTCGGTCAGTAATGTCAACTATACTGGAAATATGTCAACGAGAAAACAGTGCAACACTGTTTACAATGCAAACGTGTTACAGAGTACCGTTTGCCCTTCGCAACGCAATTCACTTTCGCAACGCATTGCTATTCGTAACGCCTTACAGAGTAACCCCCCAGATTTCGACGATTTTAACGAACTGAAATTTAAAACACAAGAACTTATAGAATCCTATGACCGTCAATTTTTCATAAACACTCAGATACAACAGCAGATCGAAAAATTTACTGAGACTGTTAACAAAATTATTGCTAAACAAAAAAAGCCGGCATTAACACTGGCCATCTTTTCGAATTACTAATGGCCAGAAATAGGGCAGTTATAACAGATTTGGACAATATATGTAATTTACTCCATAGTTTTAGGTAAATTAAATGTTGTAAATCCTATAATTTCGGATACGGATGAAATCACTGAGTACACTTTAAATGCAAGCATAAGCGGTATTGAAAGTAACTCTAACTTAAAAAATTTTCAAAATGATGATGTAATACACTTCATTGTTAAGTTTCCTAGAATACAAAAAGTATGCAGCTTAGTTAGGGTTTTTCCGGCGGATTGCGGCAATTCAACAGTTCTAGTTAAAAATTGCACGACAGCGCTATCTGCAAGTTTCTGTAAAATAAAAACGGATTCTACATGTGTGAGACAACTATTTCACAATAATAAGGCGACATGCAAAACTACCTACAATAACCTTGATCCGATCATCGAAGTTGACAGTGGCTTAATCATCATAAACGACCACACAGTCGAAGTTCGGGAAGAAGAAACATCATCGGTTATGATATCCGGCACTTCTTTAGTGACATTCAAGGGAGAAGTTTGCATAAATGGTACAACTTTTTTCAATGAAAAAGTGAAGGCAACGCTCCGACCTGGGATTCCCTCAACACAGTTTGTTAACTTGACCGACCATTTGGAAATTTTAAGCCTACCTTATTTGCGCAAAATTAATTTGAGGAACGTTGGTCGCATTGAAAAGTTACATGAAATGGTCCATAACCGCACTACCCTCTGCTTGTTAGTGATATTGGCGTTGCTATCATTATAGGTGCAGCATTAGTATTTTGGATACGCAGGACGAGTAAACGAATAAAGGACACAAATGACAAGAAGGAAGCGGTAGCCAAGATCATGCAAGCGGCCGCGGACGGCCTCGATTTAGAAGGGAGGCACTAAACACATTAGTCTGCTAGTCTACCCACTGTAGCGTTCTTAGAGCTATTGCACACCAGCCAGTAAGCGTGGGAATAGTCCGCGTCAGCATTTCCTCATCAACTGGCAAATTCTTCGCTACTCCAATATCAGGGCGGTAGCAGAAACAACCACAACAGCAGGTGCAGCTAGACAACAACAACAGTATCAGGTGCAGTAACAGCAGAATTGCCGAAATCGTGCCAAGCATTGGGAATCAGACAGGGCTCATATTTTTAAGTTTTAATCTTAAGCCAGACTTTAAGAAGAGCACATACTGCTTAGTAAAGATTATTAAATTGTAAAAGTTAAAATTTAAAGTTTTCTTCCTGGAGAACAGCCCGTAGGACTGGAGAAACAAATTGCTTAATCAAAATTATTAAATTGTGAAAGTTAAAGTTTAAAGTTTATTTCCTGGACAACAGCCTGTAGGACTGGAGAAATACTTTATATATCGGCCAATATGTGAGTTATCCCAATGAAAATATGAGAGCGTGTTTTATTCATTACAGTGTATCGGTGCGCCTAAAATACATATATAAATTTCAGCGAAAACGTGAGCTAGCTCCTACATAACAAATATCAGGATTTTCGAACATCCGGCTGACTTTACTCTATATGATTGGTTTTACACCTTCTAGTGTTTCCAGGCTTTGATTCTTGCTAGTTTCAAGAGTATAAAATATTCGGTTACATCCGAACTTAACCCTTCCTTACATGTTATACATAAGATATAAATTATGGGACGAAGAATTTGCAGTGATGAAAAGAAATATAATTTAGACGGCCCAGAATGACTTCATAAATAATGAAGGGATTTGAGACGCCCACTAGAGGCATGTCATAAACGCGTTCATGGTAGTGGATCACTCATGGTATTGGCAGCATTGTCATCAAAAGGGAAGTCCAAAATATGCTTTGTGCCAGGGAAAATGAATGCTTAAATCTAAACCAATTTTTTGGAAAACGAAGTCCTTGATTTTTCTAGTAATTTAACTCTCGGAAAATTGTATTGTTGGGGTGGCCTGCCTTAAGTCCATATATAAATGCAACCGAGGACCTTTGGGGAATTCTTTCAGGGAAAATGTACGCATCATTTAAGCAATATGACCACCCAAAGCAACTAAAACATGCAATTTTGGCCGAATATGCGTGCTTAATAAACTGGGGAAGTCAATGTTTCATCGTGTCCAATTGTTGTAAAAAAGTAAACATGATAACGACATCAGCTTACCCTTATATGTTGTGGAAGTCAAGACTAACACTAACTTATTGGAATAATTTATTTTAAAATTGTGTTTCTCTGTCCATTATTGTATAAAAATTTTCATGTTACTATATAAATCGCTCTGAGTTGCAATGTAAGTAATATAATACCAATAAATTTAAAAATACGTTTTGGTAAAAATAACACTGATCAACAAAATTTTGTAACAAAAAAAGTAAGCAGTACTTTCAAAACATCTACCTAACCTCTCTACGAAGTCATACGTATATTGATTTGATTAGGACTAGTTTCCGTGTTCCGGCACTTATCAGTAAAGTTTAATATTAATCGTCTTTTCCTTATTATTTTCTAATTCAGTGCTTTAGTTTTAAGAAAAGTGGCTGTATTTTGTGTTTGCTGAGTGGAGTGATTCTTAAAAAGTGTCAAGAAAGTGTAAAAATGATTCTGACAAGTTCTGTTACATTTGTGGTGAGATAACTTTTGTATCTCAACGAAGAAATTTAACACCTTTAATAAAAAAATTGTATGAAAGTTATTTCGGTTTTCTTGTTGGACAGCAAGATAAAGTGTGGTTTCCACACATCTGTTGTGTTATGTGTGTAGGACTTCTTACGGGTTGGGAAAAAAGATCTCGATCTATGCCTTTCGGAATTCCGATGATTTGGATGGAGCCGACAGACCATTCAACTAATTGTTATTTTTGTCTGACTAATACGAAAGGCATTACAATTAAAACTAAAAAACAAATTAAGTATCCTGATGTGTCATCTGCTAAAAAACCAATTCCTCACAGTGAAGAACTACCTACACCAATACCACCTCAGCGCTCTGATCTTTCAACTCAATCAGAGGAAACAGATAATATAAGTACTGATCCTGATTTTCAAATTGCATCTTCATCTATCTGCCTCCAGGAAGAAACGCCACACCTACTATCTCATGGAGATCTTAATGATTTAGTTCGTGATTTACACTTGTCTAAACAACAGTGAGAACTTTTAGGATCTTGATTAAAAGGGTGGAATTTATTGCAACCAAACAAAAAAATAACTTTTTTTCGGCATCGAGATGAAGAGCTAAAAAGCTTTTTTCACAAGATAATGATTTCATATTTTGTAACAGTGTCTGTGATGTTATGAATATTTTGGGAACACAACACAAAATTGAAGAGTGGCGTTTATTTATTAATTCTTCAAAAACAAGCTTAAAGGCAGTTTTGTTACATAATGGTAATAATCTTCCCTCCGTACCGGTAGGTTATGGTGCTAACATGAAAGAATCCTCTGAAACAATGACATTTTTTTAGAAAAGATTTAGTATGATGAACATAAATGGAAAATTTGCGGAGATTTAAAAGTTGTTGCGCTTCTATTAGGATTGCAACTTGGGTATACAAAATTTTGTTGTTTTCTTTGTGAATGGGACAGTAGGGATAGGAAGAACCATTACGTGAAGAAAAATTGGTGCAAAAGGCGATCTCTTACTCCAGGAATAAAAAATGTGAAACATTCTCCATTAGTACAACCTGAAGATATATTTTTACCACCTCTCCATATAAAACTTGGTCTGATGAAAAACTTTGTAAAAGCAATGGATAAAAATGGCGCTGGATTTCAATTAGGGTATTCACAAGGTGTCATAGTGTGTCATATTGTCATATTTTTTTATGACTGTCATATCAACACTGTTGTTGTTTCACATGCAAAATTAAAATATGACTGATACAACACTGCGTGGTATGTTTCTTGAGTTTGCTATTCTATCAGCTGTATTTGTTTACTTTCTTTTTATTGACGCTTAAGTGTTTGAAATTAATAAATTAAATAAATTTCGTTATTAATGTGGAAGGAAACCACGATATTCAGGTAAATTAAGTTGAATATAAATGAAATATGAAAATATTTTGATGTTTATGTGGTTGCAAATGATTTTATTGCAGTGTAAACCAAAACGCCGCCGTTTCAACCCGGTACATAAGAGGAATGCGGAAAAAGCGCTTGTGGAGTTCCTAATGGAAAATAGAAGTTTCGAGGTTTGTCATTTTAATTTAAAAAAACAAAACAAAGTCAAATAATTTTTTTTTAAAGAAACCAACGGCTCAAAACTTTTATGGTCGTTTCATCGAAGACACGCAGCTGACGGTAGAATGGAAACTAGTGCGCGCAAAAGTACGCAATATTTTTAATTAATTCTAAGATACGTTCGCATTCCTCCGGGCGAACACGAAGCATCTGATTGAATCTGCTTTCGTCAAGATTCCTTAGCACATTTCGCTGCACACTGGAACATTTTGGTAAGCCGAAATGAACGCTTCTTCTGTTGCTCAGCAAACAGCTCATACTGATAAAAAACCTTCAATAGCTTCGTCTTCTTCGTCACCTGGCAAAGTATAAGTATTTAATGAAGAAATGTATGCAAATACTCACTTGATTCAACTCCTAATAGAGCCAATGCATGATTTTCACATAAAGAAGCTATAATTTTATTTTTCTGACTTTCTCGTGTCATTTCTGTCTTCTTAATTTTTCACTATCAGCTGATTAAGTGTAGAAATATGACAAAATATGACATAGAACAGTTAAGGGTGCTCACAAGTGTCGTATTTTTTAAGAATATTAAAATATGACATAAGACATACCACAAAGCTTGTGAATTGCCTAAATATCTAAAAGAAAAATTCCCTAAAATCAGTGACGCTAAGATTAAAGAGGGCGTGTTTGTAGGTCCTCAAATCAGGAAAGTGATAAAAGATGATATATTTAAAAAGCAGCTCAATGATCTGGAAAAACCAGCTTGGGAATCATTTATAAAAATTACTGAAAATTTTCTTGGAAGTCACCGATCAAATGACTATAAAACTATGTTGAGGAACTTCTAGAGAATTATAAAGCATTAGGCTGCAATATGTGGTTAAAAATACATTTTTTAAATTCACATTTAGACTTTTTTCCACCAAACTTGGGTGCCGTTAGTGATGAGTACGGGGAACGATACCACCAAGACATTTTTACCATAGAAAAACGATACCAGGGAAATGGAGTCCAACTATGCTGGCTGATTATTGCTGGGGATTCCAGAGTGACATTCCTGACGCGAAATACAGGATAAAATCTTAATAAAGTATTAATTTTAATATTATATCACTGATAATAATTTAATTTTTGTTAAAATAATCTGTAATTTAATAAAAGTAAAAAAAATCATATTACAATAAAACTATTCGTATCTAAAATTTTAGACTACTAATTCTACTATACTTGACCTTATTCCTAACAGAATCAGCCAAAAATTTTCTTGTTACACAGAAACAATTTTTTTTTGTTGATAAGTGTAATCATCAATTACCTACCTGTTACACCCTGAACAGGGTACAATATTAAATTTGCCCCGAAATTTATAACACCCAGAGGGAAACATCGGAGACCCCACCCCGTCCGTCTGTCTGAACGCGTACTAGTCCCTGAGTTTTTTGAAATATCGATCTGAAGTTTTCCACACGTTTTATATTCTCTAAGAAGCTGCTTATCTTTCAACATCGGACCACTATAACATATAACTACCACACAATCTGAACGATCAAAATTAAATGCTTGTATAGAAAACTTTTGTATTTGAAAAAATATCTTCTCGAAAATTCGCAGTGTTTCTTGTACAAGACAATGGCGTACTCTCCGAAGAAATGGTTCAAATCGTATTACTCTAGCATGTAACTGTCAAACAAACTGAACGATCGGATTCAAGTGTTTTCATCTGACGAGATATCCTAACGAAATTTGTCATGGGTTTTTGTGTAGAAAGTACTGTAATCTTCAAAGAAATTGATCAGAACACTATAGCATATATCTGTTATATAAACTGAATTATCAGAATCAAGTTCATGTAAGCAATCTTTTGTATATAGTACGTTAAGAGTACTAGAACTGTGCTGACTTATGAGCATTTAGGGTTGTTCTCGTATCTGATTTGAGCAATCCAGCCTTAAAATTAATTCATGTGATATGCATTTATATGCACTTTAGGATGTCTATCAAAAGGGCGTTTCTCATCCGAGGCAGTTGGTATTTTTTCATTGGGAGCGTTTTTTACGTGGCGGGTCCCAAACCCAGCGCACAACCCTGTGTAGGGGATTTTTGGCTTCAGACCTGGCAAATCAACAACTGACCAGATATTCACCATGCGAATTTGGTATCCCCGCAAAACTAATACGGCTGTGTAAACTGACGTTGAGCAACACTAAACGCTCCGTCAGGATCGGGAAGGACCTCCCGAGCCGTTCGATACCTAACGAGGTTTCAGACAAGTCGACTCTTTTTCGTGTGACTTCTTCAACCTTCTTCTGGAGAAAATAATTCGAGCTGCAGAACTAAACCGAGAAGGCACAATTTTCTATAAGAGTGTACAGCTGGACGAAAAGACTCCAGCAGTAAAAGTATTCGACGCAGTACTTGCCGGGGGAAGCAGAGGAAGAGGAAAACCTCCACTCCGTTGGAAGAACCAGGTGGAGAAAGACTTGGCTTTGCTTGAAATCTCCAATCGGCGCCACCTTGCGAAAAGAAGAAATGACTGGCGCGCTTTTGTTAACTCGACTATAAGCGCGTAAGCTGTTTCCGCGCCAGTAAAAAAGAAGAAGATCCAATGTGTAACGGGTTCCAAAGCATAAGCAGCCTTTTAAGGAGCAAATGACGTGTGCAAATTTCAAATCCAAAATTGATGGACTAGTTCATGTATATACAGATCGACAGACGATATATAAGGTCCCCCCCATTTCAATGTGAGTCTTACGAACTTCGTGAAAAACTTAATATATCCTGTTTACGGTATAATGAGTAAAATTTACATGCACTTGATCATTTTACGCTGTTTTTTGTATACCTCCTATTTACCTTATTCTACATAATTTAATTTTTTTTGCACGTGTTTCTAATTTTCTTGATGTACTTTTTTGTAATAAATTTTAAATTCCATAAATAAATACAGGTTCATTTTAGTTCAGAGCTAGAGTGTTTTCGTCCATACGTACGATATGACCTAGCCAACGCAGCCGCTGTCTCTTAATTCGCTGAACTATGTCAATGTCGTTGTATATCTCATACAGCTTATCGATCCATCGAATGCGATATTCGCCGTGGCCAACGCGCAAAGGACCATAAATCTTTCGCAGAATCTTTCTCGCGAAAACTCGTAACGGTGACTCATCAGCAGTTGTCATCGTCTATGCCTCTGCACCATACAGCAGGAGGGGAATAATGAGTGACTTATAGAGTTTGGTTTTTGTTCCAGACCCATTTTCCTTGCTTCCTTATCCAATATGGAGAAAGAAGAACTAACGGCGCGGGTGTTGAGGCCATTGATATCAATATCATCAGCATACGACAGCAGTTGTACACTCTTATAAAAGATTGTACTTGCTAGATTAAGTTCTGCACCACGAATTATTTTCTCCAGCAGCAGATTGAAGAAGTCGCACGATAGTGGTCGCCATGTCTAAAACCTCGTTTGGTATCGAACGGCTCGGAGAAATTCTTCCGATCCTGACTGAGCTTTTGGTATTGCTCAACGTCAGTTTTCACAGCCGTATCAGTTTTGCGAGGATTCCAAATTCAGGTATCGCGGCATAAAAGTAGCTCCTTTTCGTGCTGTCAAAAGCAGCTTCGAAATCGCTGAAAAGGTGGTGTGTGTCGATTCTCTTTCTAAGATTTGGCGCATGGTGAATATATGGTCGTCTGTTGATTTTCCAGGTCTAAAGCCACACTGTTAAACTGAAATCAGTTTGATGACGGTGGGCTTTAATCTTTCACACAATACGCTCGATAGATGCCTTACGAGCGGTGTTTGGGAGAATTACTCCACGGTAGTTGGCGTAGATTGTGGGGTCTCCTTTTTTATGGATTGGGCAGAGCACACTTAAATTCCAATCGTTGGGCATGCTTTGGTCCGACCATATTTTACAAAGAAGTTGATGCATGCTTCTTATCAGTTCTTCGCCGCTGTGTTTGAATAGCTCGGCCGGTAATCCGTCGGCCCCTGCCGCTTTGTTGTTCTTCAGACGGGTACTTCTTCATGGTCGGGAAATGGAACGTCTGCTCCATCGGTTTCAGGAATCGGGTTCGCCTTCTCCACGTGTTATGCTCTCACTGCCATTCAGCAGGCTGGAGAAGTTTTCTCTCCATAATTTAGTATGCTTTGGGCATCGGTTAATAGTTCTACAAGAGTATGCTCCGATCTTGAAACCTTCTGTTAGTCGCCGCATTTTTTCGTAGAATTTTCGAGGCTATCTCCTTTTCTGTCTGCAAATGCGTCTCTCTTGCCTCATCAGCTCTCGGTATCTATGCCATCCGGCACGAGTTGTGGCTCATCGTAACATTGCGAGGTAGACAGTCTGATGGGGTGGTAAAGCCTAGCAATAAGTATTCATATCTTTAGTCTATTTAAAAGTAAGGAAGCTCAGGAATGTGGTTGAGCCTTTTTGGTAGAACGTTGTTCTCTAGTAGGCTGGTAGATCACTTCTTTTTAAACGTGTTTGATTGCAGGAACTTGCGAAGGCATTAGCCAATGGGTTTGGATGTTCGCGAAGTTTAGAGATTTATCTCATTCTGCTGTCCTCTATCTCCTTCTTTACCATACTAATATCAAGATCTATATGAATGTTTTCATTAAGCATGCACCATGGTGCACCCGTGATTTTTCTAAGCATTTCAGATTGGAATCTTTGCATTATATCAATGTTGGTTGCCCAGGTCGTACCCCACAGTTGAATGCTATACATCCAAATCGGTTTTATGATTGCATTGTACAACAGAACTCTGCTTTACGATCCAGGCTAATCCCAAGATAAGTTACTTCTTTCGATTGGGGCACTAGGACATTGTTTATTTTAACTGTCCGACACGTTTCTGGTCTTAGAATATAACATGCCTGCAGTTTTGCTCATTAATATCGGGTGATTTTTTAAGAGCTTGATAACTTTTTTAAAAAAAAAAACCATAAAATTTGCAAAATCTCATCGGTTCTTTATTTGAAACGTTAGATTGGTTCATGACATTTACTTTTGAAGATAATTTCATTTAAATGTTGACCGCGGCTGCGTCTTAGGTGGTCCATTCGGAAAGTCCAATTTTGGGCAACTTTTTCGAGCATTTCGGCCGGAATAGCCCGAATTTCTTCGGAAATGTTGTCTTCCAAAGCTGGAATAGTTGCTGGCTTATTTCTGTAGACTTTAGACTTGACGTAGCCCCACAAAAAATAGTCTAAAGGCGTTAAATCGCATGATCTTGGTGGCCAACTTACGGGTCCATTTCTTGAGATGAATTGTTCTCCGAAGTTTTCCCTCAAAATGGCCATAGAATCGCGAGCTGTGTGGCATGTAGCGCCATCTTGTTGAAACCACATGAGTCAACATTTAAATGAAATTATCTTCAAAAAGTAAATGTCATGAACCAATCTAACGTTTCAAATAAAGAACCGATGAGATTTTGCAAATTTTATGCGTTTTTTTTTTAAAAAAGTTATCAAGCTCTTAAAAAACACCCGATATTTATACGCCAGTTGTCTAGCCATTCTCCGAGCAAAGTTAAGTGCTGGTCGAATACTCTTGATGCTCTGATGCGGCATTTGTTACGGCTTACTAGAGCTGTGTGGATATCAATGCGTTAGTAGCTGTTGGAATATCTGCTGTATATATTATGTACAGAGTTGGGCTTAGCACGCTACCCTGAGGTACAGAAGCCCTTATTACTCGTTCTTCTGATATGAAGTCTGCTACTTTAACTGCAAATTTCCTGTTACTTAAATATGACTCCAAAGTTTTATGCAATTCGTAAGGTAAAACGTTTTTGATTTTCCATAAAATGTCTTTCCGTCAGGCGCTAACGAACGCCTGAGCTACATCTAGAAAAATAGCTGGAACGTACTCTCTGTGCTCGAATGCTTTCCTCATTTCGTTAGTAATTCCATTTACTTGCTCTAAAGTGCCATGTTTAGCATGAAAATCGAATTGGTGCGTTGGTATTATATTATTTTCGTGGAGGAAAGGAGCAATCTTTGATAGTAACACTTTTTCGAATATTTTAGAAATGCAGGGTAAGAGACTTATTAGTAGGAAGACGGCTGTGTTAGGACTTTACCAGGTTTATCTATCATGATGATCTGCGACTTTTTCCAGGAAATTGAGTAGCATCCAAAACCAATAATTGCATTAAAAAGCAAGGAGAGCACTGTTATAACAATATTTGGTAACTCAATTAGCATTTTTGGAGTAATATTATCGTGTCCTGATACCTTTTTCGGATTTAGCTCTTTTATGATTCTGGTAACTTCAGAAGTAGAAGTCCTAATAGACATAAGCGACTTGTAAGCGGTATTGGGAAAAATTGTCAACTTAAAGTCGTTCTTTGGGGAATTGGGTTGAAATACATTTTCTAGGTGATTTGCAAAGCAATTTGCCTTTTCCTCATTACTACGTGCCCGATTACCATTCAACTGTCTTAGAGGCATGTTGGAATCTACTGGTGGCTTGAAAGACTTTTGGGCTTTCCAAAGGGAGTTTTGCTTGGTAGAATTTGGAGACAGTTCTTTATATAATTTTCAGTGTTGCGTTCTTCTTCTCGTTTAAACGTTTCGTACAGCAGATGTTAGTTGAAGTAGAGTTGAAGGGGAACGACTTAACTGCCCTTCAAGTCTAGATCGCCTTTTCTCATTTACAAGTTTCTCTATTTCATTATTGGTGATCTTTCTAAGGCCAACTTGTTTATTATTTCTTTTTGGTGTTGCCAATACAGCTGCATTAATTATTGTATCATTAAATTCTCTTATATTTTTATCAATGTCTCTTCCTGTATTTATTTTGCAATAAATATTGATGTGGCTGCTGATATATTTTCTATACTTGAATCAGTTAGTTTTATGAGATGTTAGAGAAACTTTTGGCTCAAATATCATGGGCTGTTCGTATAACTTTATTAGCACAGGAGAATGATCAGATGATAAGTCTGTACAAGTATCAGCTGTCATAAGCGATCGATCTATATTTTTGACTACAGCAAAATCTATTTGGTCCAGTATTTTTTTCTATCACTAGGACAGTATGTCGGCTTACCAGGATATATGTATTATAACCAGGCTATTGCGCTTATTCATAATAGTGTAGTACAGCTGTCGTCCTTTCGTATTAATAAGACGTGAGCCCCAGTACGTGTGTTTTGCGTTGTAATCTCCACCTGCTAGAAATCTTTGACCTAGTATTCCAAAACATTCTTAAAATTCGCTATCTGTAATTTTAAAACGAGGTGGACTGAATATAACCGTAAGGTGTAAGTCACAACCCCGATTTCTTAGAGATATTGTTGTAGATTGTAACTGTTCTGTAGCATGAGATTCTGTAATATAGTGGTTTAAACGATTTCTAGTCAACACTGCTGTGCCACCATGCGCTTTTCCATCCGGATGATATGTAACATAGAGTCTAAGTCCCGGTATATTGAAATTAATTTTTTTTTTTAGTAATAATCTGTAGCAACTGGTTGCAGAGTATAAAAACTCGAAATGGATACACTTGTGGCAGAATTAATAATTACGAACCCACTAATTTATTTCAAAGCTCGAAAAAAACTTTTTATAT
>NW_026089624.1:14949070-15104703 GCF_024586455.1 Bactrocera neohumeralis
TACGGCTGTGTAAAGTGACGTTGAGTAACACCAAAAGCTCCGTCAGGATCGGGAAGGACCTCTCCGAGCCGTTCGATACCGAACGAGGTTTCAGACAAGGCAACTCCCTATTGTGCGACTTCTTCAACCTACCTCTATAGAAAATAGTCTGTGCTGCAGAACTTAGTAGAGAAGGTACCATCTTTTATAAGAGTGTACAGCTGCTGGCGTATGCTGATGATATTGATATCATCGGCCTCAACACCCGCGCCGTTAGTTCTGCTTTCTCCAGACTGGACAAGGAAGTGCAGAAAATGGGTCTGGCAGTGAACGAGGGCAAAACGAAATATCTCCTGTCATCAAACAAACAGTCGTCGCACTCGCGACTTGGCTCTCACGTCACTGTTGACAGCCATAACTTTGAAGTTGTAGATAATTTCGTCTATTTAGTAACCAGTATTAACACCACCAACAATGTCAGCCTGGAAATCCAACGCAGGATTGCTCTTGCCAACAGGTGCTACTTCGGACTGAGTAGGCAATTGAAAAGTAAAGTCCTCTCTCGACAAACAAAAGCCAAACTCTATAAGTCGCTCATAATTTCCGTCCTGCTATATGGTGTAGAGGCTTGGACGATGTCAACAACTGATGAGTCGACGTTGCGAGTTTTCGAGAGAAAAGTTCTGCGAAAGATTTATGGTCCTTTGCGCGTTGGCCACGGCGAATACCGCATTCGATGGAACGATGAGCTGTACGAGATATACGAGATATACGACGACATCGACATAGTTCAGCGAATTAAAAGACAGCGGCTACGCTGGCTAGGTCATGTTGTCCGGATGGACGAAAACACTCCAGCTCTGAAAGTCTTCGACGCAGTACCCGCCGGGGGAAGCAGAGGAAGAAGAAGACCTCCACTCCGTTGGAAGGACCAAGTGGAGAAGGACCTGGCTTCGCTTGGAATATCCAATTGGCGCCACGTAGCGAAAAGAAGAAACGACTGGCGCGCTGTTGTTAACTCGGCTATAATCGCGTAAGCGGTGTCTACGCCAATTAAGAAGAAGAAGATACATCGTCATACGTAATCGACAAAATTACTTTTTGGTCCTGACTGAAGCATCGGCTTTTAAGCTTAAAGCCTTTAATGCTGCTACTTTTACACCTTGGATCACGGTGTCATCCGAAACAAACTCATCCAGAGTTCTTTCAGCCAGAAACCTAAAGATTTGCTGGAGATGGCTATAAACCAGAGGAGAAAGTGTTTTAAAGTAAAATTGGTACAAAGTGACCTTTTACATTAAAATAATCGTCATTTGGCTTCAATTCATTTTCTAAGCCTTTCTCTCTCTCTGTGAAACGTTAAGTAACTAATTTTCCTTTCCTCTTCATTTAATATAAAACTTACATTTGTTTGAATTCTTATTTCTATAAAATTAACATTCTGAAATATCCTCCAGAGCTTCTCGTGTTACATATGTTAATAGCATTAAATTTTTAGAAATACCGAGCGATTCAAAAGCATTATTTGGAAAAAGATTACTTAATTTCCTAATTTGGTAATTGAGCTGGAATTAAAACACTTACAACTTCAAAACTGGGTTGGGCTACAGTTAGTAAATGTGTGTTTTCTGATCTCTAATGCTATCAACAAAATAATCCCTGGACAATGCAAGGCATGAAGTTCGGGCATGGGAATTCAGCATTTCGAACCACAGGATTAAATAATAGAATATCGAATACTCTCAAAACAATGCATTGTTCTTAATTATGGATACCAAACTCACTTTCCTACGCACAGATCGCTCACCCATATTGTATGTCAATATTGTAGCTCTGACAGACGACAGCGCTAATTTGCATTAGCGGGCTTAATTTACATTTACTTGCGCATTTGCCCCATGTTAATGCAAATTTGTAATGCACAAGAATTTCGTGCATTTAGCTGAATTTACCAAATTTAAATAGGCAACACTGCTCAAAAATGGCCGATTTTTGCTATTTTTTTGACAGATGTCGCTTGAAGTCTGCCGTCTCCTTTGCGTTTACAGCATCAGAGGTAAGCAGTTTTATATTGCTAATTAAATTATGTGTAATTATTATGTAAATTTTAGTATTTTGAGATGGCAGAAAATAAACAACGCAGAGTTTGCTATCCACTTTTTCAATATTCTTAACTTTTTCGGACACTTTTTTCGCATTACAATCAATTATTGCTTTTAATTTCACTCTATTATCTTTGAACGTAGTTAATTATAAACGAATTTTTTCGTTAAACTTATATTGATTTTCCAAAAATACCAAAGTTTCTATCAATAATTTCTCTTATTCATTTTTATTTCACTTTTTTTTTAATAAATAAATAAATTTAACAATCAGCTGTCTAAATGCACAATTTCAATGCGCATTAACGTTGCTTAATGCGTATTAATTTTGCTCGTCTCTCAGGGCTATTTGCCTTTGTTCAGCAACCATAGTCCCTCAACTCTGTGTGTGAAATTACTTCGGCAGTGTTGCCTTTGATGAGAAAGCATCACGTTCACCGCGAAAATTCTGACAACACTGCTAAAGTCAGCGCAACATAAACATTTTAAATCCGCGATAAGGTGGAGGAGGATATGTAAGTGAATTTTTAAAACAATAAGAATCTGAATCGAACCAATATCGTGCTTCAGAAATTGATGAAATGGAATATGGAACAAATTGTAAGTATACGCTTTCTCTCAAACCGTCAATAATTACCCCTGGCATAATTACATATCACAATACATTTACAGAAAAAAAGCACTCTCCCTATTTTGTCTCTTGCCCCTACACAAATCCCTCACACGAAGTCCTTAAAATTTCTTGGGTTAGTGTTTGATAATTGTAAATATGTTAGATTAAGCTTACTCACTAGACTAAATATAATGTTCCCTACTTCACAACCAATTTCGCATTCATTCAAATTCATTCCAATCAAAACTGTCACTGTAGCTTTGATGTTTTACCAAAGTTATCTCCTATACTTACAGCTGAAGCGACTGTGCTATACGGAGCGGTTCCTTTTGTTGTACAAATTGGAAAACGACGTATACTGTGATGGCAATAATGCTGCATATACTACTATGTATGAACAAAAAATAGTAATACTTTGTTCATACTTTATATAATGAATTTATTCTTCCGAATTTATGTTGTCCCCCTCAAAAAATACCCTTTGGCCCAAACACACTTCTGCAAACGTTTCTTCCAATCCTCGAAACAGCTGTTAAAGTCAGGTCCTGGACATGGTTCGCCTACAACGCGTTCTCGACCCTCTTTGAATAATTTGTACCAATCAAAAACACTTGCTCGCGACAAACAATAATCACCGAAGGCCCTTTCCAATATTCTGAACTGAAATTTGATTCCACATACAAAATTTAAAGTAACTTTGTTGAATAATTACGCTCATCGTAAAAATCGCCGAATGCACTTTACGCACTTGAGAAAGACTAGCGTATACTTAACACAAATGTTTATTTTGTTTAGAAATTTGGCACAGATGTCACTGGCAGTCATACCAACCTAGAAAACAAATTATTCAGCGAATGGGTTCTCGCGAGTTAAGGCACATGTAACTTACAACACATCACTATCACATGGGTCAATGTCCAAAGTACGCGATAACACTAAACTAAACACCATTATCAAGAACAACAAATTATATGTATTGTAGATTACCCATTAGTATAAATAGATGCATAACCACACACGCTTTGTATTTTGTATTTTGAAGATTACCAAATAAAGAACGTTCTCCTGTCAATGCAGAACTAAAATATTTTTTTGACTAAAATAACCCAAATTAATTGGCGGGCAACGTGGGGCACACATCAAAAAAGAATTCAGTGAATAAAATCCTTACGCGTGTGGCTCCTGATAAAAAGTAAAAGGATAACCTTTATCCTTCAAGTCAACGCAAATAAAATAAATAAAAAGTGAAAATTTAATCACAAGTTAAAACCTAAAAAATGAACGGCGAAATTCAAGCACTCTATACATACTATAGTCACCGAACTACAGCGAAAAATAGCTTCAATGGAACTAGCTAATCCAACATTAACTCCTCAAGCGTAGGAAGAGGACGACGTATGTGTATACAATAATGCACAGGAGATAGATTTAAACATGTTCAAACTAATAGGAACATTCAGCGGCGATCCTAAAGAATATCGACTATGGAGAAAAATAGTGACCACTCACATGAATAACATTATGCAATTCAGAGGAACAAAATTATTTGCTCAAGCAGTGCTTAAAAATTTAGGGAAAATAACCGGCAGTGCATCACAGGTCCTGGTTAGCAATAACACCAGAACTAATTTTAATGCAATCATCGATCGGCTTGACATAACCTTTGCCGACCAAAATAGAAATGACGTATAAAAACGAAGCAGTCCTAGCATCACATAATAAAGAAGCACATTTAAAAGCCACGAGAACATACATCTCCGGCATTAGAAGTTCCTCAATCAAAAACGCATTATACTCCAGATACTGTGCATCACTCACAGAAGCTCACGATATGGCCAGAACTATGCAACATGATGTCGGCTATCAACACCTAGAATTCATACCCAGGATGCGACCACATCCGCAACAAAATTATACAGTAAACAACAGGAACACATTTCCTCAAAGGATCCAACAACCCAGAGTAGAACCTATGGAAATAGATTCCTCAACACGATTCCGACGACCTACACATCAAAGAAACATACAACTACCAAACAACCCACCAGTCCAACCAAGACAGCAACCAACCTTCAATCCCTTTCAGACAAGCAGTCCAAACATTTGGCAACCAATTCAAAAGGTATAGAGACGAAACAGTCACTAACGCCCACAACAAATCACAGCGAGTGAACCAACTCAACAATGAAAGAAGCGAAATCCAGTCACTCTACAACGAACCAAACAGCAACTGCACTGAAGAAGAACATTTTTTATAAGGTACCACAGTCTACCAACACTCAAGACAACCGCGCCAGATGGTAAGTCCGTGCACATACTGATCGATTCAGGTGCAACCAGTAGTTACGTAAGCAAAAATTATAAATACGCAAAACGTATACCATTAGGAAAAATAATTAATACAACAATACTTCATGGTAGTTCAAAAATAACACATAAAAGAAAAATTAATCTAGTAGGATTCGACTTAGAATTTCTAGAAAAAAATGAATTAAAAGACTTTGATATCCTGTTAGGAGAAGATTCATTAAGGAAAATGAAGGTGAAGGAGGACAAAGATAGATCTTTTCAAGTAATCAATAACGTTTACTAAAGTGTCAAATCACTCAAAAAGTGCAAAGGTAAACTATACAGTAGGCGAGAAACAGTTCGAAAATTGCATAAAAGATTTAATGAAAAACAATTATAGAAACGAAAACTTACCGTATACAACTACAATAAAAGCTGAAATTAGAACAGAAACTAATGATCCTGTATGGGTTAGGCAATATCCATATCCATACGCGGATCAAGATTTCATAAAAAAGGAAATAAATAAATTATTAGCAAACGGTATAATAAAAGAGAGCAAAAGCCCATACAATGCCCCGATATGGACGGTCTCTAAAAAAGGATTAGATGAGGAAGGAAAACCAAAAAAGAGAACGGTTACAGATTTCCAAAAGTTAAACAAAATTACTACTGCAGATAGGTACCCGATACCAGCTATCAATATGACTCTACAAACCTTAGGAGAAGCAAGATACTTCACGACGCTAGACTTGCAGTCAGGGTTCCACCAAATTCTAATTAGGGAAGAGGATAGGGAAAAACAACCTTCTCCATCAACGGAGTTAAACATGAATTTTTACGACTCCCATTCGGCTTAAAAAATGCACCATCTACATTTCAAAGATGCGTGGATGACATTCTCAGACCATACATTGGTAAATGCGCGTACGTATACATCGATGATGTCCTAATATATTCAACATCCCCCGAAGAACATATGAAGCACATCACCGAAATTGTTCAAACATTACACAATGCTAATATGAAAATCTCTGAAGAAAAGTCAAAGTTTTTCCAAACACAAACCGAATTCTTAGGACACGTAATAAAAAACGATAGAATAACAGTAGACCCTGAAAAAATAGAGGTAATAGATAGGTATAAAACACCTGAAAGTTTAAAAGACCTACGCTCATTCTAAGGCCTAGCTTCCTATTATAGGAAACTCGTGCAAAACTTCGCACACATAAGCAAACCACTGACAATATATTTGAGAGGAGAAAACGGCAACATTTCAAAGAATAAAAGCTCCAATGCAAAAATAAGACTAGATAAAAATGCACTAGATGCTATAAATACAATAAAGAAACTATTAAAAGAAAAAATCGAATTATACCAACCAAACTTCAACCACAGTGGATACAGGTGTAAGTGTTCGGGTTCGGTCCGGCACATTTCAAGTGAACCCCTCGATCATAAACGATGCAATGGGTCGTGTTTGGCCGATTCTCGTGCTTCGGCATCTTTTTCTTGCAAATCGTGCAAAAATCGAAGTCCTCTTCGATGTCAGTTTCGGTCGGAGACGGGCTTCTCTTCCGTGGCGTCTTCGATTTGCCACGGCCTTTTGCTTCTTGGCTGCTGGTTCATCGGCTGCCTTCGTCAATTTTTGCCGCTTTTTTTCGGCCTTGTCACGAGATCTGCGACAACCTCAGGCGATGTCAAAATCAATTTCAAGGTGTGCCCAATTTCAACGGGCCAACCGATTTCAATGCATCACGGAGCTGTGGAGCCGAAACAAGAGACAACGACGATGATGCAGCACCACTTGTTGAAGCTGGGGCACTTGTCGATGCCTCCGACGTTGACACCTCCTCATTCGCAGCAGTCACAATGGCATCACCAGAGGCAAGAACTCGACGTTGATTGTCGGCGTCTTTCTCTTCGTCACCGAACAAATTTTCGCCGCTCAGTTCTGAAGCGACAAAGTCAACTTCAGTGAAAATTTACGGGTTGAACGGGTAGATGCCAGTTGTTCGGAAGCCGGATTTGATGGTTTTCGGCGTTAACATAACATCGAGGCACTGATCGACAAGGAGCGGCACATGATGCAGATCGAAAGTGACACCAATGTTGGACTTTTTCCATGCATCATGCTTCACGGTCATCATGCCTTTAAATGGTGCAAATACCGCAACATCTAGCGGCTGCATTTTGTGCGTGCATTTCGGCGGAAAAGACAGCAACGTGATGCCATGATCCAACGCCAAATCTATCGCCTCGATCGATAAATGCGAACCGTCGTTGTCCAGCAGCAACATGGTTGGCGAATCGGCATTAGCACCGGTGTGCTTGATGAAATGACGCATGAATTGAGAGAATACGTCAGAGTTCATGTAACCAGAACCGTTCGCAACACCAACAGCGCCATGACTCGCATGAGTCATAAAAATCTGTTTCATGTTGACTCGGGGAAAGAGGAAGAATGGCGCTTTAGACTGGCCACTAGCGCTGACGGCCAAAGCCAAAGACACATTGGTGCCTTTTTCGGCAGATGTTGATGAGCCGACCTGCTTTTGTCCTTTGCGCGCGATGGTTTTGACAGGTCTGGTTGGCACGGTCGGGCACCCGGTTTCATCCATGTTCCATATTCGGTGAGGTTCAAACGGCGTCTTACCGAGAACGGATGAAAGGTTGGCAAAGAATGCATCGACATTCTCTTTATTGAATCGCTTCGCACGGCTCTGGTTTACTTGCTCTGGTGTTCGCAGTGACAAATTTTTGTGGCGTTTCATGAACGCCAACTGCCAATCCTTACTCGCCTGTTGATCGTCATTCCATGGATCCGGATACGACGCGCCAACTTTCCGAGCAAATTCATACGCGAGCTTACGAAGTTGATGTCGCTGGCCTGGAGAATGTAGCTTATCAGCGCCTTCTCTTGTTCGATGTTGAAGATCTGAAATAAAAAAAAAAATTATTTATAATTCGATGAAAGAAAAAGAAAGAAACCAGCAGAACTCACTGTTTTTGTGCCCATCGTCGTGCTTTCAGCCAGCAAATTCTTCATTACATCGGCATTGGCAGTAGTAACTTCGATGCTCACACCATCAAATGCTGCAATATAACGCATCAGGTTGGTCCTCGGAATTTTGTGTGCCGTCGCAGATTGTCGAACGCTGTTGTGATGTATTTTCACCGACTTGATCGCCTCCAAAATGTTGTCGAAATCAACAATTTTTCTTGTTTGGGATAGTACTGCGGCCAAAAAAAAATTTTTCGAGCACGAAACTATCAGGAAATGTTGAAAAACTATGGTGTTGTTGAAATTCTGCACGAAAAATCACTTATACACGTCAAATATACGAAGTTAGCATGTCAAATGTAAAAAACTATGTGGCCCGACATTCCCCGTAATAAGTGGATTCCCCAAACGCTCATATTTGCAAAATGGCGGTGGATAATGAACACAATGTAAATTCGTGCAAAATTTCTTTTGTGTGTCGAAGGCTAAAGGCTCAACTAATATTATAAACATATTTACCTGGATGAATTTATTGGAAAATGTGAAAAAAATCAACTGTACACAGAGTTGAAAAAAAAAACTTTCGGAGGTCGAATTTCTTTTTTGTTGTCGCAGAGAGGTTATAACACGTGTTCACAGCTCGAGTGCTATATAGAAACTGAGCTTAGTATGAGACGAGCCGATGACAATTGGTTGCAGCTGTCAACCTATACTAGGGAAAAAAATATCGCGCTGGCCCGGGATTCCCCACCTACGCAAAAGTGTTTACTCAACACAAACTAAAAGACATAACAGACCCAACAGATAGAGAAAATATATTTCAATGCACACATACCAGAGCGCACAGAAACTCTAAAAATAATTATCAAGAAATTACAGAAACTTGTTATTGGCCAACACTAAGAAAATACACAGAAAAAATAGTCAGACACTGTACAAAGAACAAATATGAAAGAAAACCAATTAAACACGTAATCGGAACAACGCCAACACCCAATTTAGCTGGCACATCTATACAAATGGACATATTCCCAATACGCGGCACGAGATACTTATCTAGCATTTGTCGCTACTCTAAATACACATATTTACGTAAACTCGACACGAAGCGACAATTCCACGAAATAATAGGTTGAAAGTCATCACACAAATATTCCCAATCAAAATGAACTAATGATAGATAACGAAACATATTCATGCGGCGTCGGCACAAGTGCGCACTAATGAAAAAGCTACAAATTAAACATATACTACAGCAGTGATCATTCAACATCGAACGCACAAGTCGAGCGAGTTACATCTGACGATGCTAGAAATAGCTAGACATTAGCAGCAGACAAGGAAAGTACAGCAGATGAAGAAATATTTCAGGCAGTAAAAGAATACAACAGGACACTACATTCAGTAACCGAAGCAAGACCAGTAGATGTATTCTTTAACAGGAACCTACATCCTGACATAGCAGAAAAAATAAAAAAGAAACAAAATTACATGCTTAAATAACACAACAAGAAAAGAAAACACAGAGAATTCCAAGAAGGTCAAATAATCTACGAAAAAACCACCAGAAGAGATAAATCCAGTCATCGTTATACAAACATATAGTAAAAAAGAAAATCGTGAGACACAGTCTTAACAACCAAGGAGGATCATACACAAGGGATAACATACGCAATGTCAACACAATAAATATGGATATTGCCGGGTAAACAATACTACTACCATAAACAACTGCAAACATACGAAATAACTAACGTCGAAGACAAAAAATATATTCTAACACAAACAGACCCATCTTACATATACAACGAAGAAGATTATTTATTCCACATAATGAATTTAACGACAATCTTAGAATATTATGAAACCATAACAACATCCATAAACGAACACCACAACAATGAGCAAATAGCAGATACGATGCTCATACAAAGGATAGAAGCACTAAAGGATCAGTTATTAAAAAGGAGACACAAACGAGCATTAAATTTCCTAGGAAGTATATTCAGCTTTATAACTCATAAAAATAAAAGAAAAAATAAATAATATCATAAGAAATAATAATAAACTCACACTTCGAAAAATTATTAGATACGATTAACCTTAAAGCCATTAAACAAAGAATGGTATTGCAGGAAATACAAAGGGAACTGTTAGACTTAACAATAACAATAAATTTTGCAAAAAATAAAAATTTTTATTCAAGTGCAATAAATATAGAAGAAGTGGAAAAGATCCTGAATACAGAAAAAATAACCCTTCCAGCTACAGATATATTAGAATACGCAGATATATCTACATATAGTCAGGGTAGATAACGCCTTCATTACTATATATAAATACCCAATCATATCAAAGCAATGTAATACCTACGACATAACTGCTCTAAAATATCATCATGGGAAACTTATATTAGATCCATTGATAGCACAATGTAATAATAAACTCATAACAATCACTAAATGTAAAAATAATATGAGTAAATATATTTGTAAGCAAAACAAACAAGACAATTGTACTATTCCAATATTAGAATACCAAGAAGCCTTTTGTAATACAATAGAAGAAAATAATATCCCCCTATTACAGATAAACCAAGGAAACATTCTCCTCGAAGGAGAACACAAAATTAATAATGAAACAATTAATGGAACTAATTTAATACAATTTATTGATACCATAAAAATTGATGGTAAAGAATGTCATAACCAAAAAGAAAAAATTAACGAATATATAAAAACACACCCCAATGATAAAATTAAACTATTAGAAATCTTGAATGGAGAATCTAACTATAAATTTAACAACATCCAAAAATTACAGACATTCATAATCCCTTTTGAGGAACACCCTATTAAAACAACTCTTATAACAATAAGTATAATCGCTATTTTAGTAATTTTAACATATTTATCATTTGCATTTGCAGTACTTAGATATAAAATATTGAAAACACAACGAATGACACAAAAACGTTACGAGGAAATACTACGAAAACAAGGAATGGAATACCTAACCAAGAAGAACACCACTACAACCGTATAAAAAGGCAGGAGCCTTTACTCTTTTTAAAAGGAGGGGAGAGTTAAGGCACATGTAACTTACAACACATCACTATCACATGGGTCAATGTCCAAAGTACGTGATAACACTAAACTAAACACCATTATCAAGAACAACATATTATATGTATTGTAGATTACCCATTAGTATAAATAGAAGCATAACCATACACGCTTTGCCTTTTGTATTTTGAAGATTACCAAATAAAGAACGTTCTGCTGTCAATGCAGAACTAAAATATTTCTTTGACTAAAATAAACTCATTTTTGAGCACGCTTTTGGCAATATAGGGTAAATTTTTTTTCATAATTTTTTTTTGTTCATAAACCTTAGACGCGTTTTTCTCAAAACTACTTTTTCAAAGCCCATGTTCACTGTCATTACAAAACTACTTGACCGATTCATGAAATGGCCTCTGAAAATTTTTAAATGAAAAAAAAATATTATCAGAGAACAATGGGGGGAAGATTTGATTATGACTTGGCTAATTTTTCTTAATTTTTTATTTTCGAAAAACTTCCAGCCGAGTTATGGTGAACAGCGCAAAGTGGTTTTTTCCCAAAACGTTCTGCGGGAAGAACTATTACTGGCTTATGCTTCAATATTTGTGCATGAAAAAATTACCATATATTGTCAAAAGTGTGCTCAATAATGTACAAGAGGTCCGAATAATATTACTCAATCCATATTTAGGAAATAAATTCGCAAAACAATATTTTTTTACCTTATAATAATATATAACCCGAACCACTACACTACTGGAACATTGTCTTTCGCATTGCATCCTCCTAACTTCTTTTTTAATACGGTTAGAACAACACGCACTGCGTTATAAAATAGGCAAAAGGGGTACTTATATTTCATTGTTCAGTGGTTTTGAATATTGGAAAAGAAATTACTTTCAGTTCATATAGAATTTAATGAGACCCTAAGTAGATAGCATTCGATCTTCTTCTGCACTTCTTAAACTATTGCTATAAGGACACTTCTATTATAACTAATATTTTTAGTAGAAATAAAGCTTTAACCTTCTCGGATACATTGGACACTTTTTGTATTTGAAAACAGATAATGACTCAGCATTGACTATATGAAAATAATTCGTCTTTAGTGAACCTCGAATGCATAAAACTTATAGAAGAAACGAAATTAGAGTAAATTACGTATTGTTTCTATTCACGTTCTTGTTGTAAATATTGAAATGACTTATACGTCCAATAAATATTATAGTCTCACCGCACTGTGTAGTATAAGTAGTTTTGTTTTGGCAACGCGCAGAAGCGTGTCCGAGGATTTTAGAAAAATTAAAAAATCAATAAGTGCTTGGATGTTGCTTACGGCGTCAAAAACGGGATAACTTAATAAAAATCCACGATCTCTTATTAGCAGACCATTAATTAAGGGTGCGCGGGATAGCTGATTCAGTAAGTGTCTCAAAGGACGGCATGAGTAATATTCTACATGAAATATTGAGAAATTAGTCCGTACGATGCGGGCCGCATTATCTTACTCAATCCAAATCATTAGACGTTTCGTGACCGTCGACCGAATTATTTAATAACTCCAATTCGGTGCTGTAAAAAAATGGTTCCATTTGCTCTTCCGAATCGGCCGAAAGCAGCTAGGAACTGCTGCGGCTGTACCGTATTTTTTTCTGAAAAAAAGTGTTCAATTCACTATGTTTCTTCCCGTTATCTTTGCGCTCTTGTCCAAAAACTTTCATGCAAAAGCAACAACAAAGTTATGGAGTTGAATTCGTACAAATCGATGCGAAAAATATTGTCTATTGTGAGAATATTAGTATTTTACCTGATTTTAATGTACGCATTTAATTTTCATCGAATATGAATTTGTTTATATACCGTAGTTTTTTGGTTCATATTTAATTTTATTATTTCTTTACTTTTAGTTGGCACATATGTATGTCTGAATGTATATAGTAAGGATATATGCTTGTATGTATGTTGGCGGCATTATTTAATCGTTCGCTTATTTTTACGCTGGTTGCTTGCTGTCTGGTAATAAATATAAACATGTTTGAATTCAAATGTGCTAAAATACTTTTAAGTAATGGTTTGTAATGCTGATACTTTATTATACTTCGCAAGGGCGTTCATGGAGATAAGTTTTACAGGATGTAGTTTACTATATATTGTATAATTAACTTAATCAATATATTCGACCATTGTTTCATTATATTTTCAAATAAATACCTTCTTTAATAGTTACAAGTTATAAATATAAATTGCTTAATTTAACTGACCACTCTGCGTTGTTGGTTTTTGCGTAATTGATTACCTTTCAACATTACAAGACATTTAAATTAGCCAGATCTTCAGCTTTAATTTAATAAAGGAATAAACATAGGCAAAATAGTATGTAGCACACTAAAATGCTAGGAACTTTGTTGCATATTTTTCGAAAATTTATTTTATGTTAGTTTTCGTTTATTTTCACTAAAATTTTATCCTTTTAATTTATTGTAATACACGTTTGTTTGTTTCTTTTCGTTTTGGTTATGACTGATTGAGACCCCAGCCTTAATTTTTAGATAATTAAATCTTGGTTCCTTTAATACATATTACGTGTTAATTACACAACACTCAAAATATTGTAATATATTCTCATTCATATCTATTGAAGCACACTTTGATTGTGTCACTCTTTGGCGCTTCCATATCAATGTTTGTTTTTCCTACTTTTCTTTATTTATATTCTTATTTTCGCTTATTAATGCGTAACTGCAACTAACATAAATTTTGTGTGTTTCTATGTATATTTTCACGTGTATATCAGCCGCTTTATATTGAATAATGTAATATTTTCTTCTTTATAAATCGAGGTGTTAGATTTTAAATTACGTTACTAATGTTACTTTATTTTATTTTATTTTTTTATTTATTTTTAATTTTTTTTTTAAAATAGGAACTATGTGTATCTGTCTTTTAGTATAAGTTTTTTTGTTATCATAAAACATGTTGCGAGTATTCTTTGCAATAAATCCTTTTAACTTTTAGTATGTTTTGTATTTATCACTCCGCTTGGCAGATTTCTCTTATAACCGATTTTCATTATATGACCATGTTTTTATTGTTAGTCATCGTAGCCGTCCAATTATTCGAACCCGTCACTAGAGAAATTATCTGTAAACAATATGAAAAAACATGAGAATAAATGTAGTCTAAGACAAATTCACATAATTATGAGCATAAACTTAAAAAAAATCAAAAACAAGTAAAGAAAAGCTAAGCTCCGGTGTAACCGAACATTTCATATTCTTACAACTTGCAAGGATCAGAGCCAGAGGAATATAAACATATTCAGGTGTTGACAAAACTACATATTAAAAAATGTTTTCGTTTAATATAGCCGGATTTCAACTTTTCTCGTGATCCTGATCATTTATATATTTATAACCCTATATCTATTTCGCTTAGTTTTAGGTGATACGTACAACCGTTAGGCAAACAAAACTATGTATAATGCTCTGTAGGAACTGTTTGCAAGAATGCTTATTACTTTCCAATGAGCAAACGCTCGTTCCTGTTTTGGGTTGGAGTAAACGACTAAAGCGGAAAAATTATTCAAAATGATTATTGTCAACAATTATTCGAATTACATATCAAACTAAAATAATTGAAATTTAAGTAAAAAACAGGTTTAATTTGTTTTCACTTTTCACGTGTGAATTTTAATTAAAATAATGTGTAATTATGATTTAAACAGAAGTTAAGGCACGTCACAATATAACAAAATTAAGATGCTTGACTAACTTATACATACATACTATACATATATGTATGTATACACGCGTGTTAGAATATAATGCGAGGTGTTTATTCAAGAAAAAAACAAAAAAATATGAAACATAATTTCTTTTGTTAAACATTATTCTCAATTATATAAGTCTTTATGTTTATTTAAAGTTTAATGTATTCATTAAACGGTAAGGCTATTTTCGTTAATGTTATTTTGTTAAAGTTATATTCAACAATCAAATTTTAATTTTGTGTATATAGGACATTTTCCTCATAATTTATTATTGAAATTTCATGTTCGTTGCTAAAAACAATATATATATAATATACATATATGATTTTATAATAAAAAAACAACAAATTATATTTGCTTGTCTGATTGTATAAAAACATTTTTTAATTAATATTTACATATATGTACATATTTATTAGAGTTTTATAAGAAAGTAACAATAATAGGAACTTTGCGTAAAACTGAAATTTATATGGTATATCTACGTTAATTGATTTAATATAAATCAATTAAAACATTACCTTACCACTTACACGTATCTTTGAAAAAACATTTTCGCCAAAGAAATAAATAAAAACTTCTGGTGGACTTATGTTGTAAGTTAAAAATAAATTTAAGCGAAAAGTAAAACGATAAAAATTCTTATATCTATAGGAGGTCTTCTAAAGGGAAGAAGATATTTTACTGTATATAAAAATCAAAGGTTGTACAATTCCCAATTTTGGCTTTGTAAATGATAAAAAATATGCAGGGATGAGCATGTTTGTTGAACTATACATATGAAGATTTATGTCAATATATGGTATATTGGGTTATAACTATGTTCGTGTGGCTTGTCAAGTTGTTATTCCATTGTATATGTAAATATACCGAACATGCATTGGAAACAGTTGTTAAAGTCAATTTCCGGAATAGCTTTCAAGCGCCTTAGCTCGTAGCGATTCACGTTTAACGTCTTCATTTGACTCAAAATGGTTTCCTCGGAACGGTCGTTTTAGTTTGCTGAATAGCCAAAGCCACACGGAGCTAAATCAGACGAATACGTTGATTGCAGCACGATATTGTTTGAAGATCAGGCGAAAATCAAACGAAGAATCAATGTAATATGCAACGGAGTAAATATCTTTACCGATCGAATTGGTATAATCTGCATAAAGTATTAGTATATTGGAAGGAATAATGGATGAAAAAAACTTTAGTGGGCCACATTGAGGAGCAACTTGAAAATCGATGGCTACCTTTTTTCATTCTGATACCTATTTCGATTTCATTTGCTATTGGAAAAATCATGTAAATTCGTTCAATGTACAATGTACATATGTACATGAACTTTCTCGTTGTTTTCTTTTTTAAAACCCTTTCCTCTTTCAGGACTTAGGCCTTACTGCTGGCCAAAAACTTTAACCGTATTTTGTTAATAGGCCTTAGAATTGTTTTTAATAAAGTAAACAGTTAACAAAGTATGCTACCATTTTATTGATATTTGTTCCCAAACTAAATCTTTTATCAACGAATTTCATGGACCCTCTGGTGGCGCCATCTATATGTCGACTGGTGCGTAGAATCAGCTATCTTTATCGATTGTTCAGTGAGAATTTCATGACATTTCATCTATTGGAATTGAAGTTATTGCGTTTTAAGTGTCAGGATGTTTGTGTTATCGGTGTGAAAATGAGTTTCGAACAAAGAGCCAACATTAAATTTTGTTTTAAAATTGGAAAAACTTTTACCGAAACATTTCAATTGATGAACCAAGTTTATGGCGATGATTGCCAATCCCGTAGCAGAATGCACGAGTGGTTTCAACGTTTACAAAGTGGTCGTGAGGACATAAATGACGATCAACATGTGTTCCAATCAAAATCCGTGAACACCGGAACTTCAATCGAAACTGTGCGTGAATTCATCAAAAATCAGCCGAAATCATCATTGAAATTTATGGAAATGGAATTGAACATCTCCAAAATATCGATTTATCACATTTTAACTGAAAATTTGGGCTTATAAGTGGTGTGTGCACGGTTTGTTACGCACAAATTGACTGACGCCCAAAAGTTGCTCAGAATCCAACATTCGAAGGACATCATTAAACCAATTATTTGATCAAAAATCACATTTTAACCATTATCCACTCCCCGTATTCACCTGATATGGCACCGTGCGACTTCTTCCTTTTCGGCAAAATGCATTTGCCCATGAAAGGAAAGCGTTATGCCGACGTAGAGGCCATTCAAAAGGCTTGCACCGGCATACTGGCGGCCATACCGGCCATCGAGCGTAAAATACTCGTTCGACATGCTTTTGGACCATGCAAAAAACTGTATTGAAGCAGAAGGAGACTATTTTGAATAAAATAAATTGATTTTTCCGAAAAACCCATTTGTTCTGTTGTTTTGGTTTTTAAGTCCTTTTACCTGTTTACTTTGGAATGCACCTTGTATGTCATGTTCGAATGTTCATCGGTATGCCTTACCATGCCGAATGGTGTGACTGGAAGATTTGAGATAGTTTCACGTTGTCAAGACGATTCCTTCTGAAAAGAAAGTGAAGAAGAGCCGTTTGCATACTTTGCTAAGAGGAGTCGATCAAGGTAATTTGGCGAACAGGTTTGGAGATGGGTTTCCTAATTACAGCATACAAGATCACTCTACTGAGTAGATAACTTTGTTAGTAACAATTTGTTGCTAAATAACGGACATAATTTTGTCCTAAGCACCAAAGAAGTGAAAAGATTTTTTGGAGTTATGCCAGCTACCACCAGCAACATACAGCGAGGGGAAGAGTGTACTATAGATGACGATCTTCGTGTTTCAATGGTTGTAAACTTGTTTAACTCATTCAGAGCAATTCTGGCCAATGGCGAGCTCTTCACGAAACATTAAATACATTAAATACTTTGAGCGATGTCCATCAAAACAGTTTATAATAAGAAAACTGGTTTGAGTTGGATATCGGAATTGGGCAGCAATAACTGTAGATACATATTGTTTGAGTTTTGACGAGTATTGTGGTAAGTCTGTAGATATTACTAAAGATCCGCTTGGTGAACGAGTAGTTAAGTCTTAACTAGAAAAATTACTTATAGTGCCAAAGGAACATATTGTATATTTTGATAATTTTCTCCAAACTACCACATGCAATGCAATCCAAAACTATTGGGTTACAGAGCTGCTTTTGCAAAAACAAAAATAAACTAAGTGCGATGCTTAATTTGCCACTCTAAGTGCTGCTGGCGAAGTGAGTCGTGCACAAAAACACTTTGCATTGAACGCAAGTGCTTTGTTTAATTTCATACTCAAATTGCCCATTGTTCTCAAAAATCAAACAGACAAATTTACGGTTTTTATCTTAACTTTTATACATCAATTAAGTAATAAATGACACTGAAATAATTTTCTTCCACAAGATTTGGGTTGTGTGTTAATGGGTTAAGTTAGAGCGCGAGAGATATGTAATACGAAGGATAAATGTTTTATTATATATACTTGTATTTACTGTGTATTTAACGTAACCCTACATTTAGAATATGTACATATATAGTTAATTAAAATGTTGTTGTATTACCAATGCAAATTCTAGTCGTTGACAATGGACTTCTGTAAAAGTCGTTGTTTTCTGGTCATAAATTAATTAACAAGTTTTTCACTAGATCTAAAATCTCGGCAATACAAAATAAAGTAACTCACATTGATAAAAAATTCAGTTTTGGTTAAACCTTGTTTATATCTGATAGCAGAAACTAAAATTTTTCATGCTGAGTTGCTAATAATGCATGAAAAAATAATTGAACTAACAATTAAATAGTTATTCTCTGGCTTTATGTTGCTACAGAGTATAATAGTTCGGTTCATCTAACGGTTATTTGTATCATCTAAAACCAATCGAGATGCATAAGGAGTTATATGTATATTAATGATCAGATAGTTAAATTCCGAGGGACAGTCTGTCTGTCCGTCCGTCTCTGCAAGCGATAACTACAGTAAAAATTTACATATCTTAATATAACCTGGTACACGTGTTCTTTGACAAATAGTGGATGAGTTCGTGCATGAGCGTAATGGGACTACTACCACGGCCAAAAACGCCATTAACCGAAAACTTATAAAATGCCATAACTAAGCTCAAAATTCAGATATAAACCTAGTTTCGTACACATGATCGCAATAGCAAGAAGCGTTTGGATACTGAATATTATAAATGGGGCGAGGCCTGTTCTCTAATGTTTATATCGCTTAAACCACTTAAGTTACAATAACAAATTTCGCTAAGGCCAATCCTATAATAACTCCTTCCGACCATGTGAAAAGTAATGAAATCGAGTAATAACCCCGCCTCTTTCCCATGAAACGGGTTTCTAAAAAACTACTAAAATCAATAATTAAATGCGGCAAAGACATTATATTTTACACCCAGAATGATAAAAGAGGGCTTTATAAAAGCCTAGTCAAAAGTGGACGATAGGCGTGGTAACGCCCACATTTAGGTGAAATAACATATTCTCGGATCTACTCGACCAATTTCAAACTATTTCGGTACTTGACGTTATACTAACTATTCCATGTTATATTGTGAAAATGAGCACAATCGGTTTACTCTTGTGTCAAAAATGTGTTGAATCGGGTAAATACTTCCCTTAGCGTGCATATACCAATTATAAAGAATTTCGAACTGTCAGATGACTTTATACTACATTTGTCGGCTGATATGGGAGTTATTTGAATAAAATTGAGAGAGCGTATTTTTCTAATATCAGTGTATTTTTGTATTTAAAATGGAGAAAATCACGTGAAAACTTGCCTTAGACTCCATATAACTGACAAACCTTATGAACCTGAGCCTTGATCCAGGCAAGTTGGAAGAGTATGAAATATTCGGCTAAACCCGAACTTAGCCCTTTCTTATATGTTTTGTTTTGAAAATTACATAGAATCTCTTTTTCGGGAGTAAACATTTTTTGAATTAAAACAAAACAAGAAACTATTAAGAAACGGCACAATAGACCTTAGGCCGCGGTGCAAACCTCAATTATTTATCTTTATAATTAAGAATAAAAAAAGTAAAGGGTTTAGAATTAACATTTTTCATGTTTGCTTACTTCGTGTTATACAACTATTTATTTCAACTAGAGTTCATAACGAGCCATCATCTTCAAAATTTTTCACATTTAAACGATTTATATTTTATTAATATACTATATATAGTATACTCTGATTGTGAGATCAAAAATTAAATTTTCAATTTATACTATTAAAGTAAATAATAAAACTTCAAATTCTCTATTCCAACATGTTGTGTATAAAAATATAATTTTTAATCCCAAAATTTTAGAAATAAAAAATGCTATATTCCGTATATAAAAAGTTTTTTTCGAGCTTTGAAATAAATTAGTGGGTTCGTCCTTATTAATTCTGCCACAAGTGTATCCATTTCGAGTTTTTATACTCTACAACTAGTTGCTACAGAGTATTACAGTTTTGTTTGAGATATTTTGATGAAACTTGGTATCCGAATTCCTCTGTACAAAAAAAAAAAATTGAGTTCGTAGATAGGCGTAATCGGATCACTTCCCCGCCCACAAATCGCTGTTAACCGAAAATATTTAAAGAGCCATAACTAAGCACTAAATTAAGATATAAAACTGTAATTTTATGCAGAGTATAGCAGTAGAAAAAGTGTGTGTGGCCCCGCCCTCTAACAAGTTTAATGCACATGCATATAAATCTCCTAAGCTACTTAAGCTACAATAACCAAATTTGTTGAGTACAAATCTTATAAGAACTTCTACCAAAGCGTAAAAATGGATGAAATCGGATGATAACTCCGCTCACCCCCATATAACGGTACTGTTAAAAACTACTAAAAGCGTGATAACTCAATAAGTAAATACGTCAAAGACATTAAATTTTACCACCGAGATGATGTGATGGGCGTGGCACCACCCACTTTTTTGGTGAAATCCCATATCTCGGAACCCGATATCGATTTCGACAAAATTTAGTACGTAACATTCTCCTTACATTCTTATATCACACTGTGAAATTGGGCGAAATCGAACTACAAGCACGCCTACTTCACATGTAGCCCAATTTTAAATTCCATTTGATTCGTTTAGTTTCCAGTACACAAATCAAGAAGGAATTAATATAACAGGATAAAGTTTTGCAGGAATAATGTCTTTAATATGTGCCACCTTTTGACCAAAAATTGTTGAGATCCAATAAAAACCGTTCAAGCCTCTAGGTACCGAATATTTAGACCCCAGTACATAAAGTTGACTTTTGATCAAAAGTGACATATATAACTGAAATTAAGGGATAATCCTTGTCTTATAATGGTATGTCTGTATGTCCAAAATAGGTTGAATCGGACCAGCACTTCCCTTAGCCCCCATATACCTAATACAAAAATTTTCGAACTTCGGGGTGACTTTGTACCGCATATCTCGGCCAATATGAGAGTTATCCCAATGAAAGTAAGAGACAGTGTTTTATTCATAACATTGTATCTTTGTGTCCAAAATAGATAAATTTGAGCGAAAACTTGGCCTAGCCCCTATTATCAGAATTTTCGAACATCCGGCTGACTTTACTTTATATGATTAGTTTATGTAACAAACCTTATTTATCTGTCAGTATAGGAGTTGTATATAGTATATATGTACATATGTATATGTAGGACGAAGAAATGCTACCGTGCGGACTGGACGTTTTTGATACACGACAACACTTACTGAACGACAGTGACGCAAACGGAATAATACCAATAACGGACCCTTCACTTGGATAACGGATGTCAACGCAGAAAGTTGAATAAAACACCAATTATATTGTACAAAGAGAATTAGTCTAGTCTTTTTTATTTCCACAAATCGGACTTAGTTGGTCATTTGTTTTCCACAAATTTAGGGCTCAAACGATATTCTACAGGCAGTTAGGGTGCGCTGCGACAGCAAACTTGAAGGCAGCAGCATTCGGCACCAGATCGAGACTCCCGTAGACAGTACAGTGGAACAGCGAAACAAATCTAAGTTTTTGAAGCGGTTTTTGGAGGTGCATAAAAACCATAAGCTGGAAGTACAGGTGGAGTACAGTTTTAGTATATTTGGGTTTTGATAGAAGTGCAGAAGCGTAGCAAGCAAGCAGCAAGGTTACGGTACGTATACAACAAACAAGTTGCAGTTGGTCCGTATTGTCAAACGATATATCCAGCGAAACGGTTTCGCTGCAATAGCGCAGCAGAAACAGCGGTCAATAAATTGCAGTAAATTCGTATTGCGAAAAAGCAGTCTATGGTTGCGCCGCAACAGCGCAGCAGAATCGGCAACAAATAGGTTGCGGTTGGTCGTGTTTTCGAACGAGAGGTGTATGGAAACGGTTGCGCCGAAACAGCGCAGCAGATTTCGCAACACATTACTTGGAGATAGTTTATGTTGTCAAGCGAAATATTCAACGAAACGCAATTGCGCAGCAGAAACAGTCAATACGGCAGCACAAGTACATAAGCGTAAAAGACAACGTTTATTACGCATTACTAACAAGTTGGCAACGAACGGATTGCAGCCGATTTTATTGACGAACGGAAGAACAACAACAGCGCAGCAGAGTCCTGCGCGAAGCGGTGAAGAAGTGTGTTTGCGACGGCAGCGAATGTTCATCGTCAGCAACAAAGTTCGAACGGCTGGTTTGACTGAGGAAGTTCCTGATTCAACGAGGATTACAGGTTACATTCATATTAAATTAAAAGAGTTAAAAGAAAAGCTAATAGAGGGAGGTCTACCGACAAATGGACGTAAGAAGGAATTACGAGACTGACTTCTGACCCACTACGGTCGTCTTACCGATGACGATGAAAGCGAGAGTGAGGTCGAATCAGTGAAGCTGCTTTGTGAAAGTGCGTTGGGTAAAGGTCCGGTGCCACCCACAGTTCCGCATTTCACATTTAGAGAAACTGAGGAAAGTTTGTCGTTATTTATGAGTAAAGACGGGCAGGAAGTAAATCAATGGGCAGAATCTTTTGAAGAAAATGCACATTTAGGGGCTGGTCGGAAATTCATAAATTTATGTATGCAAAACAGCTTCTCAGAGGAGCAGCTGGGGCAATTATTCGAAGCCAAACCCGAAGGATGGAGTCATGTGTAGAAGTTCACGCAAGTGAGGAAAGTTCTCTGATCGCCATTCACTTGGGAGTGGCCAGAAACGATTCTTTTACACATGGCTCAAGCAGCTCACTACTTCCGGTCTTTGAACAAGCATCATCTGGGTAGCCTAAGAACATCCGTTCGAAGGCGAGCTAAAGTGAGAAGGCGAAACATCCCCTACATAGGGTTGTGCGCTGGGTTTGGGACCCGCCACGTAAAAAACAATACCAATGAAAAACCAACAGCAGCCTCGGATGAGAGACCCCCCTTTTGATGACGACCATGGCAAACGAAATAAGGACTACGATATAAAGGCATGCACCTGGAATGTCCGGACCCTTAATTGGGAAGGTGCAGCTGCCCAGCTGGTTGATGTCTTCGCAAAAATAAAGGCTGACATCACCGCCGTCCAAGAAATGCGATGGACGGGACAAGGACAGAGACGAGTAGGTCCTTGTGACATTTACTACAGTGGCAATATAAAGGAGCGCAAGTTTGGTGTAGGATTCGTGGTGGGAGAGAGACTCCGTCGCCGAGTACTATCGTTCACTTCGGTGAATGAACGTCTAGCCATAATCGGCATCAAAGCGAGGTTCTTCAACATATCGCTGATTTGCGCCCACGCCCCGACGGAAGAGAAGGACGATGTGACCAAAGATGCCTTCTATAAGCGTTTGGAGCGCGCTTATGAGAGCTGCCCCCGCCACGATGTCAAAATCGTGCTTGGCGACTTTAACGCCAGGGTGGTCAAAGAAGGTATCTTCGGCACTACGGTCGGTAAATTCGGCCTCCACGACGAAACATCCCCAAATGGGTTGAGGCTGATTGACTTCGCCGGGGCCCGAAATATAGTTATCTGCAGTACTAGATTCAAGCGTAAGAAGATTCATCAAGCTACCTGGCTGTCTCCGGATCGAAAAACTACCAACCAGATCGATCATGTTGTGATAGACGGAATACACGTCTCCAGTGTTTTAGATATGCGTGCGCTCCGAGGTCCTAACATCGACTCAGACCACTGTCTTGTTGCAGCCAAGATTCGCATCCGCTTATGTGCAGCAAAAAAACGCACGCCAACAAACACATGGAAGGCTCGACGTCGAGAAGCTGCAATCACAACAGACAGCCGAACGATTTTCTACTCGGCTTGCACTCCTGCCCTCTGAGAGCACTCGTCAACAACTCGGTATAATAGAACTGTGGGACGGCATTTCAAATTCCTTACGTACAGCTGCAACCGAAGCCATTGGTTTTCGGAAAGTGCAAAAGAACAGCTGGTACGACGAGGAGTGCCGTGTCGCAGCGGAGAGAAAACAGGCTTCCTACCTCGCAACGTTACGATCAACCACAACACGTGCGGGATGGGATAGATACCGAGAGTTGAAGAGGGAAGCGAGACGCATTTTCGGACAGAAAAAGAGAGAAGCCGAAATGCGTGAGTATGAAGAGCTTGATAAGCTGGCTGACAGGGGTAATGCTCGAAAATTCTACGAAAAAATGCGGCGGCTTACAGAAGGTTTCAAGACCCGAGCACACTCTTGTAGAACCCCCAAAGGTGATCTAGTGACCGATGCCCAGAGCATACTTAAATTATGGAGGGAACACTTCTCCAGCCTGCTGAATGGCAGTGAACGCACAACGCCAGGAGAAGGCGAACCCCCAATCGATGACGATGGAGCAGACGTTGAAGAAGTTCGAATAGCAATTACCAGTCTGAAGAACAACAAAGCGGCGGGGGCCGATGGATTGTCGGCCGAGCTAATCAAACACGGCGGCGAAGAACTGATAAGGATCATGCATCAGCTTCTTTGTAAAATATGGTCGAACGAAAGCATGCCAAACGATTGGAATTTAAGTGTGCTATGCCCAATCCATAAATAAGGAGACCCCACAATCTGCGCCAACTACCGTGGGATTAGCCTCCTCAACATCGCATATAAGGTTCTATCGAGCGTATTGAATGAAAGATTAAAACCCACCGTCAACAAACTGATTGGTCCTTATCAGTGTGGCTTCAGACCTGGAAAATCAACAACCGACCAGATATTCACCATCCGCCAAATCTTGGAAAAGGCCCGTGAAAGGAGAATCGACACACACCACCAATCTTCGTCGATTTCAAAGCTACTTTCGACAGCACGAAAAGGAGCTGCCTTTATGCCGCGATGTCTGAATTTGGTGTCCCCGCAAAACTAATACGGCTGTGTAAAGTGACGTTGAGTAACACCAAAAGCTCCGTCAAGATCGGGAAGGACCTCTCCGAGCCGTTCGATACCGAACGAGGTTTCATACAAGGCAACTCCCTATTGTGCGACTTCTTCAACCTACCTCTATAGAAAATAGTCTGTGCTGCAGAACTAAATAGAGAAGGTACCATCTTCTATAAGAGTGTAAGCTGCTGGTGTATGCCGATGATATTGATATCATCAGCCTCAACACCCGCGCCGTTAGTTCTGCTTTTTCCAGGCTGGACAAGGAAGCACAGAAAATGGGTCTGGCAGTGAACGAGGGCAAAACGAAACATCTCCTGTCATCAAACAAACAGTCGTCGCACTCGCAACTTGGCTCTCACGTCACTGTTGACAGTCATAACTTTGAAGTTGTAGATAATTTCGTCTATTTAGGAATCAGCATTAACACTACAAACAATGTCAGCCTGGAAATCCAACGCAGGATTGCTCTTGCCAACAGGTGCTACTTCGGACTGAGTAGGCAATTGAAAAGTAAAGTCCTCTCTCGACGAACAAAAGCTAAACTCTATAAGTCGCTCATAATTCCCGTCCTGCTATATGGTGCAGAGGCTTGGGCGATGACAGCAACCGATGAGTCGACGTTACGAGTTTTCGAGAGAAAAATTCTGCGAAAGATTTATGGTCCTTTGCGCATTGGCCACGGCGAATATCGCATTCGATGGAACGACGAGCTATACGAGATATACGACGGCATTGACATAGTTCAGCGAAAGACAGCGGCTACGCTGGCTAGGTCATGTTGACCGGATGGATGAAAACACTCCAGCTCTGAAAGTATTCGACGCAGTACCCGCCGGGGGAAGCAGATGAAAAGGAAGACCTCCACTCCGTTGGAAGGACCAAGTGGAGAAGGACCTGGCTTCGCTTGGAATATCCAATTGGCGCCACGTAGCGAAAAGAAGAAACGACTGGCGCTGTTGTTAACTCGGCTATAATCGCGTAAGCGGTGTCTACGCCAATTAAGAAGAAGAAGAGAAACCCGGTACTCGTGATTGGATATATTTAAAACACGCTTTAATAGATGAATTCGAAATATCATTTTTATCAGCTGAGACACATAGACTTTTAAGGAAACGTCAAAAGAGACAAAACAAAACATTTATTGAATTTTTATATGCCTTAATGGAAATAGGGAAGCGGGTAAAACTGGAGGAAGCTAGCGTAATAGAATATTTCATACTAGGTATTCCCGATTCAAAATTGAAAAAACGGGTTTATACCTAACAAGGAGTATAAGGGAATTAAAAGAGCAAATAAAAATTTATGATAAAGTTAAATATAAACTAAAGGTCAAAGTTGCAAATGGAGTCAATGTCAACGAAGATAGAAAGGAAAGTATTCAACGTTCAATTGTAAACCGCACATGTTTCAAATGTGGCGAAACTTCGCATATAGCAAAGATTTGTACAAACCAACAAATTATATATTACAAGTGCAACAAAGTCGGCCATAAACGCAACGTATGTCCGACGGTTCAAACGAAAAGTGAAAGAGATAATTTGAATACAAGTACCGAAGTAATCTTCAAACCTTTAGAGGCCGATTTTGGACTAAACTTTAAAATGTTAAAGGTAGGGAACGTAATTTTTCCTTCGTTGGTTGATACGGGCAGTCGATACAATTCGAAGTAATTTTCAGTCTTTAGAGGCCGATTTTGGACTAAAGTTAAAAATGGTAAAGTTAGGGAACGTAATTTTCCTTCGTTTGTTGATACAGGCAGTCGATTGTGTTTGATCAGAGTAGATATAGTCGAAAAACTTAATCTTAAAGTAAAACCAAACAAAGATAAACGAGTGCTGGGCGACATCGGTAATTCAGAAGTGGTCACGTTAGGTAGCTTCGAAACCAGAGCTAAAGTAGCTGATATTGAGATAAATATCATATTTCATATTGTCAACAATGGGGATCTTCAATATCCGGCATTAATAGGACGTTCAATTTTGGGTCAAATCGATTTAATAGTAAACGTGGAGAGCGATAGGTTTCTAATGAAGGATAAATAAGATACTTGTCAGGCGAAAAACAAAAAGTATAATGACAAAATTGCAGAAGTGGCAGAAATAGCAGCTTTACGTACGATTTGTGTAGATGAACAGGAGCCGGAGCCAATGTAGGATTTGTCACATCTCAATAAGGGAAAAATGTTAGAAGTGGAAAAGCTGATTGTTCTATATGAGCCAAAGAGAATAAAATTTTCCGCGGTGAAAATTAAAATTATTTTAAAGTGATGGCTAGATGTTCAGGAATATAAAGTTTTTACCACATTAGATTTGGCTAACGGATTTTTGCATGTTCCTGTCGAAGAAAGTTCCAGAAACAATACATCGTTCGTAATACTGAAAAGTCAATTTGAATATAAATTTGTGCCGTTTGGCACAAATGCAATAACGGAAGTTCATACAGATGCATCAAAGCATGGGTATGGCGCGGTAATGTTGCAAAAGAGGGCAGAGGATGAAGCATATCATCCAGTGCAATTCGTGTGCCAGAAAACAAGTTCAACGGAAAAGTACTATCATTCTTACGAACTTAAGTGCTCGCCATCGTCAACGCAATAAAGAAATGGAGAGCGTATTTATTAGGTCTGGAATTCAAATTTGTAATGTCATTTGCTATGACATTAAGGAAGAAGAATATTCCGCCACGAGTAGCTAGATGGGCAAAGTTTTTGCAAGAATTTAATTATGCTGTACAACATCAGGAAAAAATGAAGCATGCCGATGCTTTAAGTAGATTAGCGTGTATGTTAGTAGACGAATCGTTACATCACAGATTAAAAGAGGCACAAGAAAAGATGAATGGGCGCGGGTAATTCGCAAAATACTGAAAAACAGTTCTTACGGAGACTTTTTTATCTCTCGTGATATATTGTACAAAGATCCGGCAAAGGAACTAATTGTGGTACCAAAACAAATGGAGAATCATTTTAATAGCACATAAGTAAGGGAATTTTTCAATTAAAAAACTTGTAATTGTGTAGGAAAATACTACTACATTCCAGGACTCAAGGAAAAAGTCAGAAATATAATTAGGAGTTGTGTCGAATGTTTAACAATGAACACAAAGTGTGGTAAATTGGAAGGACTTCTGTCGCCAATTGAGAAAGAAGATTATCCTTTAGGGACATTTCACATAGATCATGTGGGCCCAATGGCAACGACCGGGAAACAGTACAAATATATCGTAGTTGTAATCGACGCCTTTACAAAATTTGTGTGGCTCTACCCAATAAAATATACAAGCGCGGAGGTGGTTATAGAAAGGCTTTCGAAGCAAATTGACTTTTTCGGCAACCTGCGTAGAAATATATCTGATAGGGGATCAGCGTTCACTTCACAAGCTTTTAAAAGTTATTACGATAATAATAGTATTCGACATGTACTCATTACGACGGGGGTGCTAAGAGGAAACGGACAAGTGGAACGAATACATAAGGTAGTAATACCAATGTTAGCTAAGTTATCTCATCCGAATAGCTCACAGTGGTACAAGTATGTCGGGAACGTTCGGCAATTTATAAATAATTCTCCAAATCAAAGTACAAAACATGCCCCATTTAAGAATTTAATAGGTTGCGACATGCGGGTAAAAGAAGAGCTAGCCTTATACGAAATTTTAGAGAATGAAGCAGTTAGGGAGTTAAACGATGGACGTGATAAGTTACGCGAAATAGCTAAAGAAAACATACAGAAAATTTAAGAAGAAAATAGGAAGTCATTTAATAGGAAACGTAAAAAGGCAATTGAATATAACATAAATGATTTGGTTGCAATCAGACGGATACAATTTTGAAACGGAATGACGTTACGACTTAATTTTTAGGGCCATACAAAGTAACTAAACGACCGAAACCCGATCGATATGAAGTAGAAAGGGTGGGAAATAATGAGGGACCTAAGACAACATCGACTGCTGTGGACTATTTGAAAAAGTGGTAACGTTATTCGAGGCGAATAAGTAGTCAGGAATGTCCGAGTCGTAGGACGAAAAAATGCGACCGTGCGGACTGAATGTTTTTGATACACGACAACACTCACTGAACGAAAGGGACGCGAATGGAATAAAACCAATAACGGACACTTTACTTGGATAACGGACCGCAACGCAGAAAGTTGAATAAAGCACCAAATTATATTGTGCAATGGAAATTTGTCTAGTCTTTTTTATTTCGACCAATCGGACTTAATTGGTGATTCATTTTCCACATATATATATAAAATTGCTTAGATTTCGATCCTCAAGCTGTCGTTTTACACCTGAAAGTATTTCCCTGACTTTGATTCTTACAAGTTGCAAGAGTATAAAATGTTCGGTTGCACCCGAACTTAGCCCTTTTTTGCTTGTTGGATGATATATTGTTTTGCATTATACTTGACGATATACCATACATTTTTCGAAATGACAATCAGAGCATCGATCTTTTTTAAATCTTTTCGTAGTAAGGTGGCCACTATTAGGATTGCATGAAAGTTAAATTATATCTTTTGTTGAATATTATTGCCAACTATTAACGTAAACTACCCGATTTTTCAGGACTCAGTCAATAATATATTCAGTTCAAAGAAATAATGACAAAATATAAGAATTACGGAATAAATCAGTAGATACAATTTTATGGAGATACGGATCGTATGAAAACTGGCATTTGAACTTTTTTTGAAACTAGATAAAGAGAGGGTTTAATAAACGATATTCGCTACGAATTGTCAATAGCATATACCTACCATATGGTAAGCGTAAAGAGTATTGTGATGCGAAATTATATGATAGTTAGTCAATTGAGAGCTCGTGAAATTGTCATACTTTTACTCAGTTAGAGATATATAAATTGTTCGATAAACATCATTTACCGTTTACACACAATATTTTTATACATATTTAGTGTATATATATATTATATCAGGACTTAACCGCACTGCTTTTCCGCATGGGTTTCATGAAACTCACCAGTTATTTGATTACAATTGAATATTTGCTGAATAATATATTTTTCATGTGCATTAGTTAATTGCGTATGCGTTGTACTGGTTGTTAATGTACAAGATGTGCTGCTACTGTTTGCTGTTATTCTTTCATTTCTAGTTGATGGGTTTTGTTTGGTCTCATTATTATCATTTAGATCTAGTGCATTCCCATCACTACTATCCTTGTATTCGCCTATATACGTATCTTCATCGTCAGTAATACTGGTTACCTGCGATATGTTTGAAGAAAAAAAATTATTTTTGCTGCTGCTGCGTTCGCTATCGTTAATATTATATTGCGTTTTCATTACTTTGTTATTGACTATGTTGTTAAGGTCATTGTAATGCTTATAATCTTGAGCTTCGACATGTTGACCACAATTTTTATTTCCGTTACTGCTTTTATTATCAGTGTTGTCAATATTCTCGGCACTGAAAGTCAAATTAATAATTTTATAGCTTTCTGGTCTTTTATTATTTTCTTCTGAAGTCTGTTTAGTTATCTGTGGTTGTAGCCCTTTGCATCGATTGTAACTCATGTCCTTTGTTGTTAGTCCCTTGCTTTCATTATTAATATTGCCACGTTCATACCATTCCATTAATTCGCTGTTTTGGTTATTGGATGTATAATCGATGGCCCGTTTCTTTGCATTTTGTAGTTTAAGTTCCTTATATATTCTCGTAAATGTGCCAAGTCTATCGCTACCGGCAATATCATTATCCATATGCGCCTTTAAATTACTATCATGAGTACTGTTAAAATCAGCTTCGTCACTCGTGACATATTTTCTTTCTTTTAAATCGGAGTTAGTATTTGGCTTGTCAGTTGCATTTTGCTTATTCCCATATTCTACGTTGTCATCAGTTCCTGCAGTTGAGAAGATTTTAGAATCGATATTAAGTTTGACCTCAACAGCGGTTTTCTCCAATAATTTTTTTACTTTACATATGTGCTCAATAGATAAGGCATGTTGCTGAATGTTTACTTGAGACAGTTGGGATAAATTACATCCGCCCAATTCCATTCCAGTGTTGGTGTTATTACTAATATTAGAGTCAGGTAAAAAGTTCGCGTCCTTGCTGCCGTGTCTTCTAATGGATTTCAATGCATTTTTTTGAAACAGTCCATAATCTCGGTTATTTTGCGAAGCGTCCTCGTAGTTACTGTCATCGGATATAGCGGTAAAGCGTTGATTGCGTGATTTTTTATCTTTGGCACGTGAGTTTTGGAACCAAACCTGTTAAATAGAGAAATATGAGGATATGTCATTGGAAATTCAACTCGTAAATTTGTACAAGCATTATTGTTTTTAATGTGTTTGTGTAATGTTACTTGATTGGCATTAAATTTTGGATTTAAAATTTAGATATTGAATAATGAATTAAGATAAAAAGTGGACATTTTCGGTTAAAAGAAAACCCTTAAAATAGCATCCCCCGAATTCCGGGTTAAAAGAGATATGAGGGGAACTATTGTTTCTTTGTCGCATCCTATTTCACAAACCACAAATATCGAATAGAAGCTACCTCATTTGAATACATACTTTAGCGTTGTTCTGAACCGGTAATTAAATATCTTACCAGTTAAGAAAATGATTGTCTATAACTCACATAAACTCGCCTTCTTTCATAGGGTGGGTTAATAAATAAAAAATGTTCATTTAATAAGTTGTAGATTTGTATTCCTTACACATTATGGATGGATGGAGTCATGTGTAAAAGTGCACGCAAGTGAGGAAAGTTCTCTGATCGCCATTCACTTGGGAGTGGCCAGAAACGATTCTTTCACATATGGTCCAAGCAGCTCACGACTTCCGGTCTTTGACCAAGTATCCTCAGGGTAGGCTAAAAACATTCATTTGAAGGCGAACTTGGTGAGAAGGCGAAACATCCCCTCTGCAGGGTTGTGCGCTGGGTTTGGGACTCGCAAAGTAAAAAACACTTCCAATGAAAACTAATCGACAGCCTCGGATGGGAGATCCCTTTTGATGACGACCATGGCAAATGAATTAAGGATTACGATTTTGGGGCATGCACCTGGAATGTCCGGTCTCTTAATTGGGAAGGTGCCGCTGCCCAGCTGGTTGATGTCCTCGTGAAAATAAGGGCTGACATCACCGCCGTCCAAAAAATGCGATGGATGGGAAAAGGACTGAGACGAGTAGGTCCTTGTGGCATTTACTACAGTGACCATATAAAGGAGCGCAAATTCGGTGTGGCATTCGTGGTGCGTGAAGAAAGCCTTATATGAGCGCTTGGAGCGCACCTATGAGAGCTGCCCCGCAACGATATCAAAATCGTGCTTGGTAACTTTACCGCCAGGGTGGGCAAGGAAGGTATCTCTGGCACTACGGTCGATAAATTCAGCCTCCACGACGAAATATTCCCAAATGGGTTGAGGCTGATCGACTTTGCCGGTGCCCGGTTATCTTTGGTACTAGATTCCAGCAAAAGAAAATACATCAAGCTACCTGCCTGTCTCCGGATCGAAAAGCCACCTACCAGGTCGATCATGTTGTGATAGACGGAAGACACGTCTCCAGTGTTCTAGACGTGCGTACGCTCTAGAGATGGCAAATATTTCAGTACCTGTGATTTTGTCACTGCTACTTAAAAATCACTGGTCACAGCTGTGACAAGTTTCCTAAGTAGCAGTGACTGGAATTAACGAACACATGGGAAACTTCAACAAAGTAGCAGTCATAGTATCACATGAAAAATTGCGACTGTGACAAAGTAGCATTCACAGTGTAACATAAAAAATTGCGACTGTGACAAAATAGCATTCACAGTGAAATATGAAACATTGCGACTGTTTCAAAATAGCATTTACAGTGTAACATGAAAAATTGCGGCTTTGATGAATTCATATTCATTAAAGCTATGAATTCTCTTCAATTATAGGTAAGTAAAAATTGGTTCACATATAAAATAAGTTAATTTAGCTTTAAACGGGTAATACTTATGTACAAACTAAATTGATTATATAAACCGCAATGGGGTAGTAAAGCCAATTATAAAACTTTTAATCCTAAAATTGCATCAATTTTATATACATATATATTGGTACTGTAAATATAAGAAACGAAATATTTTTAAAAGTATGTTTTCGTTTACTTTAAATAGTTTCTATTAAGAATCCTTATATGGAAAAAAACCTTCAGAGATTATATCTATTGTGACTTAAAAAATGTGCTTCTTAAAAATTAACGGATCATTTACATTCATTTTTGTACGAAACGGTTACAAATCATTCTGCATATACTTAGTAAAAATTAAAGATGTCTGTATCAAAAAATATCATATAAAACGTCAACATCAAATTTAAAAAACATATGGAACGGATAATTTTGTAGTTATATCAAATTGGTATTGTGAAAATGCTTTTGCAGTCGGAAATTACGCCAGCGCCGCTAAATGCGCCTGTTACTTTTGAAGAGGATATTCCATCAACTTCGACTGAATTACCAAAGCCTTTAACACAAACTAAGCTTTTAAATGTCGCGCGGCTAAAATCAAAAAGTGAAATTACAAGCAAATTATTGCAGCTCTTTAGGGTGGATTTGCAACCTTTCTCCATAGTTGAGGACAAAGGTTTTCGTGAATTTGTAACAGCCCTAAGTCCATCTTATGACATTCCTAACAGACGTGTGATTTCAAAATCAATGATTCCTGCATTGTATGAGGAATGTAAAAATAAGGTGCAAGAAATGATTAGGAGGGAAAAGTTTTGCATCACCACTGATTGTTGGACATCGCGCAACACGTCTAGTTTCATTGTTGTAACGGCACATAATGTCTCCGAAAATTTTGAACTAATGTCAGTACTTTTATCGTCATCCCAACTAAAGCAAAATCATACAGCTGAAAACTTAAGTGAGGCGATACAACAAATCGTAAGTGATTGGAAAATTAACGAAAAAATATTGCTAGCTGTTTCGGATAATGCTAGTAACATAAAAAGTGTCATAATCAATAAGTTAGGTTGGAAGCATTTTGGATGTATGGCTCTCACAATTAATTTAATTGTAAAAGAAGGATAGCGCGTTCCTGAAATAGAACAAGTAACTGATAAAGTTAAAGTAATAGTTGCTCACTTCAAGAAAAGTACTTGAGCGAATGAGGCGTTTGAAAATTAGCAGCGCAACAGCGGTAAAGAGCCTCTAAAATTAATTCAACAAGTTGAAACGAGGTGGAACTCCACACTGGCAATGTTGGAGCGTTTTTCGGAGTTGGAGAAAGTGGTGAAATGTACCTTGGTAATTATAAACAAAAATTTTCCTATATTAACCAGCGACGAGTGGGCGACTGTTGCTGCTTTGTGCAAAATTTGCAAACCATTTAAAGATGCTACAGTAAGCATTAGTGGTGCAACATATTGCACAGGTTCGCTGGTAATACCAATCGCAAATGGTCTATTCGATGTGTATAGACACTTGCGAACTGAAATATTTTCAAACACCATACAAAAAGTGATTGAAATTTTTTTAAATGGAATTAGGCAACGTTTTAGCAGTTTACAATACAGCAATACAACTTTTCTCGACCCCAGATTCAAATTAGTGGCGTTGACTGATGAATCGGCATCACAACGGCACAAAAGCCATTATTGAAATTCAGCGCTAGTAGTTGCGACCCATTTCATTGGTGGCTTGAAAATAAATACAGATACCCTAAAATGGCAGAATTAGCAAATAAGTATTTATGTGTTTTAGTCTCCTCCGTTCCTTGCGAGAGAATTTTTTCCAAAGCGGGGCAAATTGTAGGTGATCGTCGGGCAAAACTAAGCGAAAGGAATACTGGAATATTGTTGTTTTTGAATACAAATGGAAAATATTTATAAACATAATATTTTGGCCTTCTTTTCCATTTAATGTAATTATTTTTAACACTACTTAATTTTATCTTTTATGTATATATTTTATATTTGCTGATTTTCTAAAAATGAATTTACTATTTTAACTTCAGTTTATTCTAATAAATATGTACATTGCACGTAAATGAAAAAAGGAAACAATTTTGCTCTACTTTATTGGCTTTGTCTGGCACAATTTTATTACAGTCACAGTTTAAAATCACTGCTACTACAAAGTCACAGTCACAAGTCGCAGTGTTCCTTAAAAGTCACAACATCGCCCATCACTAGTACGCTCCGAGGTCCTAATATTGACTTGGGCCACTATCTTGTTGCACCCGCCTCTGTGCAGCAAAAAGTGCACATCAACAAACACAAGGAAGGTTCGAAGTTGAGAAGCTGCAATCACAACAGATACTCCTGCCTCTGATAGCACTCGTCAACAACTCGGTATAAGGGAACCGTGGGACGGCATTTCAAATTCCCTACGTACAGCTGCAACCGAAGCCATTGGTTTTCGGAAAGTGCAAAAGAACAGCTGGTACGAAGAGGAAAGCCGTGTCGCAGTGGAGAGAAAACAAGCTTCCTACCTCGCAACGTTACGATCGACCACAACACGTGCGGGATGGGATAGGTACCGAGAGTTGAAGAGGGAAGCGAGACGCATTTGCAGACAGGAGAAGAAAGAGGCCGAAGTGCGTGAGCGCGAAGAGCTTGATAAGCTGGCCGACAGGGGTAATGCTCGAAAAATCTACAAAAAGATGCGGCGGCTAACTGAAGGTTTCATGATCGAAGCATGCTCTTGTAGAATCCCCAAAGGTGATCTAGTCACCGATGCCCAGAGCATATTTAAATTATGAAGGGAACACTTCTCCAGCCTGCTAAATGGCAGTGAACGTACAACGCCGGGAGAAAGCGAACCCGATTCCCCAATCTATGACGATGGAGCAGATGTTCCATTGCCCGACCATGATGAAGTTCGAATAGCAATTACCCGCCTGAAGAACAACATAGCGGCGGGGGCCGATGCATTGCCGGCCGAGCTATTCAAACACGGCAACGAAGAACTGATAAGGAGCATGCATCAGCTTCGTTGTAAAATATGGTCGAACGAAAGCATGCCCAACGATTGGAATTTAAGTGTGATCTGGCCAATCCACAAAAAGGGAGACCCCACAATCTGCGCCAATTACCGTGGGATAAGCCACCTCAACATCGCATACAAGGTTCTATCGAGCGTATTGTATGAAAGATTTAAGCCCACCGTCAACAAACTGATTGGACCTTATCAATGTGGCTTTAGACCTGGTAAATCAACAACCGACCAGATATTCACCATGCGCCAAATTTTGGAAAAGACTCGTGAAAGGAGAATCGACACACACCACCTTTTCGTCGATTTCAAAGCTGCTTTCGACAGCACGAAAAGGAGCACCTTTATGCCGCGATGTCTGAATTTGGTATCCCCGTAAAACTAATATGGCTGTGTAAATTGACGGTGAGCAAGACCAAAAGCTCCGTCAGGATCGGGAAGGACCTCTCCGAGCCGTTCGATACCAAACGAGGTTTCAGTAAAGGAGCTGGAGAAAATAATTCGAGCTGCAGAACTTAATCGAGCAGGTAAAATCTTTAATAAGATTTTTTTTTGATGTACAGCTGCTGGCGTATGCCGATGATATTGATATCATCGGCCTCAACACCCGCGCCGGTAGTTCTGCTTTCTCCACACTGGACAAGGAAGCAAAGCAAATGGGTCTGGCAGGGAATGAGGGTAAGACGAAATATCTCCTGTCATCAAACAAACAGTCGTCGCACTCGCGACTTGGCTCTCACGTCACTGTTAACGGTCATACTTTTGAAGTCGTAAATAATTTCGTCTATCTTGGAACCAGTGTAAATACCACCAACAATATCAGCCTGGAAATCCAACGCAGGATTGCTTTTGCCAACAGGTGCTACTTCGGTCTGACTAGGCAATTGAGAAGTAAAGTCCTCTCTCGACGAACAAAAACCAAACTCTGTAAGTCACTCATAATTCCCGTCCTGTTATATGGTGCAGAGGCTTGGAAGATGTAAGTGGTGTCTGCACCAGTAAAGAAGAAGAAGAGCATTTGAGCATGTGGAGTACTGATATCTAATATTTTACGGTCAAATATTATACTAATTTGGAGGCAATATTCGTTTTATTGAAAATTGAAGATTTAAGGTCCTAGATACATTGGTCTCGGCTAATATGATATAATCAAGAGATGTATTCCATTGGCGAGATCAAGTAAATAAACCCTAAGCATCACTTGGTGACACATTGCAAAACAGAAATGACTAGTTATTCGTTGTGAACAAGGCCAAAATCGCCTATGTTGTTTCAAACAGAGAACAAAAGCAACACAACCATTGGTATGGTATTTACTGTTCAATACCTAATTCTAGTCCGCAACATTTTATACTAATTTCTCTAATGTTACTTATTTTGTGTTAGCGCAATTTCATCACGTCACTAGATTTTATTCGAGTTGTAACAAAAGATGTCCTGTTTGAAGACTACTAAGTATGTTGAAGAAATAAATACCTTTACTTCATTCATGGCTGGTCACACACGGCAATAACAGTTCGAAAAACTCAAATATTCACATTTTTTACAAAAACACTTTTCCAACTGGCATGACTACCGGTAAGGAAATTTCATAACAGGTAGTACACCAAGCACTTACACAAACATAAGCATAACATATGTATATCCATATCCATATTAATATTATAAATGCGAAAGTAACTCTGTCTGTCTGTTACTCTTTCATGCCTAAACGGCTGAACGGATTTTGATGAAATTTGGTGTGGTGACTGATGATAACCTAGAAATGGTCATAGGCTATAAATAATCACGCTATCGTTCTTAGGGGGTAGGCAGTAGGCAGATAACTAAATTGAGTTAGTGATTTTTAGTCGTTTTTGTTGGGACTTTTGCTCTTTCACGTCTAAACGGCTGAACGGATTTTGATGAAATTTAGTAAGGTAATAGATGGTTACCTAAAAACGGATATAAGATCAAAATGATCACGTCATCGTACTTAGAGGGTAGGAAGTAGGCAGAAAACTGAATTGAATTAGTGATTTTTTTATGGTTTTTGCTGGGAGTTTTGCTCTATCATGCCTAAACGGCTGAACCGATTTTGATGAAATTTAGTTAGCAGATAGATAGTACTTAATTACATTTTAATTATTAGGTAGTTGAGGTAGCTGTTAGATGTAGGTATTTTCTTAACCAATCATTCATATCTCGCTTTCTTTGCAGTCGCCTTCATTTGTTAATTCTCAGTTCATGTGCATGTTGACATGTATGCAGCATATTGTTTATGCTACATGGTATGGAATTGTTTTCAAGTGCACATGTTGCGTGACCTTGGGTTTGTTTTAATGTGAGTACATTTACAAACAGTTGTTAAAATGTATTCTAAGAACCCATGGGTTATCATATGTAAACATTTTATCCTTAGTAATGCTTGTGTTATTGTTTGTTGAATGCTATTGTTTTGCATGACAATGCATTTTAAGGGGTCCCGGTGGTCTAGAACGCTCAAATTAAGGGTGTTTTCTGAATTTTTTTTTAAGGTTTAAAAAAAGAGCAATCAATTTAAAATTTTTACAGTTTATTTATACACTTATGAAAAGTACAAAAATGTTTCTTTCTTAAATAAAAAAAATTTTAACAATATTAAAAATGGCGTCCAAAAAAGCTATCTTAAATAATTACTCCCGGTGCCGTTATTTTGACTCTTCTGAACATCTGAAACATAAAAACCAAATAAATTATTACTCAGTAGGAGTGCAGCTATCGCTGGTAATACAACCAAAAAATAAAATTGAAAATTAAAAAAATTTCGCGCTTTTGAAGTTCAGATTCTGAAAACAGCTATTTTTGGTAGTAGGTGATCGTAGCCCCCGCGATAGATGTTGATCTTATAAACACCATATTAAAATTTCAAGTGATTCGGAAGGACAGTTTTTTTTATCAACGGCACGCCGAAAAAAGTAGTTTTGAGATACCGCGCGCTACCTGCTAAAACGGCTATAGAAGCTAAAATAATGTGAATATCCTTCCATAAATTTTACAGTATATTCTTAAAGGACTATACTTTCCAACCAACCAAAAAAAAAATCGATTTTTTGAAAATTCTAGACCACCGGGACCCCTTAAGTATGTGTCTGTTTATGTATTTGCTTTGTACTGTCTCAGCATTGGTGCAGATAAGCCTGTTGAATTTATTTGAACATAGTTTTTTAGGTTCAATACGTTATTGATTGATTTAGATATATAGGCAGAGCTCGAACTGCAAAAGTTGCTAGAAGCAAAGAATCTGAAGAGCAGCCTCAGACGCGTCAGATGTTAGATTCTCAGCGCCACGCATCTCAAAGGGCCTCTGAGACGTTTACGCAGGCTCAGGCCCGTCAGACCCTGGATGCTGAACGCCACGCATCTCAAAGAGCTTCTGAGACAGTGGAAAAGACTCAGACACGTCGAGTTTTAGATGCCGAACGTCACAGGTTTCATGCATGGATTTTTATGCCTATAACATGATGTTACGAGAAAACAACTTTAACATTTTTCAAAGATGCAAGCAACTGGCCAATCAGTTTTACGTTGACATGTACGTTAAAGTTGAAAGCGAGAGGTTACGGTACATATCGTTAAATTAAACTAAACTAAGAGCAGAGAATTACATCCATCTTCAAGACGCTGTGGCAAATTACGCCAATTTAAATCCAAATGATCATTTTACCGTCTTCATTTGTAAATAGCCCGCGGTACTTACACGAATATACTCAGGACGCGTTTGTTTATGTGCGTACACATGGTCGCCCTCACTTATTCGTCACCTTTACTTGCAACCCAGCCTGGCCCGAAATAGTCAATGAGTTGATGCCGGGGCAAAGCGCAATAGATAGACATGATGTAGTCGCAAGAGTTCTTAAACTAAAAGTTAAAAAACTAATGGATGTGATTAATAAAGGCCGAGTGTTCGGAGAAGCGCGCTGCTTTATGTACTCTGTCGAATGGCAGAAAAGTGGACTGCCACATGTCCATATATTATTGTGGTTGAAAGATAAGTTACGACCCGATCAAATAGATAACATAATCAGCGCTGAAATTCCGGATCCTAACATTGACAAGACTCTCCATGACATTATTGTAAAAAATATGATTCACGGTCCATGCGGACCCGAAAATCCACAGAGCCCATGCATGAAAGACGGAAAATGCACAAAAAAATTTCCTCACAAGTTAGTGAAAGAGGATACCCGCAGTATCGTAGAAGAGCGCCAGCAGACGGAGGTCGAACAGCAACCGTGAAACTCCGAAATGGTAGCGACGTTACGGTTGATAATAGTTGGGTAGTCCCCTATTCACCACTTTTATCAAAAATGTTTAACGCCCACATAAATGTTGAGGCATGCGGTTCAGTATATATATCAAGTTTTTTTCAATTTTAGAAATACTGATCTTGCGAATCCCGTAGATGAGGTACAAACTTAGCAGCAACGAAGCCGTGTGGCGTCTGTTAGGATTTCCGTTGCACGAAAGGCATCCCACCGTGATACATCTCAGCGTGCATTTAGAAAATGGTGAACGCGTTTATTTTAATGAACACAATTTCCACGAACAAATAACTACTCCGCCAAAAATCACTCCCACTGCTTTTTTATCTTTGTATCAGAGATCAGATTGCAAAAACTCTTCATTATGTCGAGGTGCCGAGGTATTATACTTGGGATGCAAGTAGGAAAACTTGGAAACGTCGCATTCAAGGTACTTCTGTTCAGGATTGGCCTGGCGTCAAATCTGGAGATGCTTTTGGACGAGTTTATACAGTTCATATTAATAACATGGAATGTTTTTGTCTACGGATGCTTTTACACCACGAGCGCGGACCTACCTCTTTCAATGATCTAAAAAAATATAACACACAAGATTATTCTACATTTCGAGAGGCATGTGAGGCAAGAGGATTACTGGAGAATGATAACCATTGGGATGTGACACTGGAAGAAGCTGCTTAATGTAGATCAGCAGGCAAGATGAGAGAGCTATTTGCTGTATTAGTAGCGATATGTGGTCTTTCAAATCCTCAACAATTGTCACGTACAGTGATTTAATTTACAATGAGGATCTGACAAAAATGGAAGACCAGATTAAAACAATTTTTGGAAATGATTTATCAGATTATGGAATGAACAGACCATAGAGAACCTAGGAAATCAGTAGCGATTTAATACGGGAACTAGATTACGATACTGCTTCCTTACAACAACAATTAACAGAGTCTGTTCCACGTTTGAACCCAGAACAGAGGTTAGTATTTGACAATGTTGTCAAAAAAATCGAAGATGGCGAAGGTGGTTTGTTATTTGCCAGTCTGTAATATAAGTAAAAACAGCGAGCGTGGACGTATGTTGCATCAATGTAAATTATTAGTTTGGGATGAGTGTACCATGTCCCACAAAAGAGCAATTGGAGCTCCAGATCGGACTTTGAAAAACATCAAGAGTAATCTAAATATAATAGGGGGATGGTGGTACTTTTAGCGGGCGATTTTAGGCAGACTTTGCCGGTTATCACTAAAGGCACCCCTGCAGATGAAATAAATGCGTGTTTAAAAGCGTCAACGTTATGGGTGCACGTAACAACGTTTAGTCTGTCTACAAATATGAGAGTGCAACTACACAATGATGTACAATCTGGACAATATGCTGCTGCTCTTCTTAAAATTGGAGAAGATCGTATGGCAAAGGATGGTAATGGACATTGAATCGTGAATTCTGCAATGTTGTGCATAATACAGATGATCTAAATAACTTCGTCTATAGCGTACTGCTAACTAAATGAGGAATAGAGAATGGTTATGTGAAATGGTGGGACAAATAAACGAGCAAATTATGTCACGCGTTGGAGGTGATATTGTTGAGTTTTTCTCTGTAGACACTGTAATGGATACTGAACAAGTAACATCATACCCTGTAGAATTTCTTAATTCTTTAGAACTGTCGGGAGTACCTCCAAACAAACTGTGGCTGAAAGAAGGTGTTCCTGCCCTTTTGGTGCGGAGTTTAGATGCACCAATACTGTTTGCACACGGTTGCAAATAACACACCTCGGTCGCAATATTGTAAAAGCAATCAATATGACTGGAATGGCAAAAGGAGAGAATGTTTTAATCCCCCGTATACTCATAATTCCGACAGATTTGCTATTACAGTTTAACACGTTGGCTGCCAAAGCCTTTTTAGAATTTTGATCGTTCAGGAGCAATGTCATTTAACAATTTTGGTCACCTGAGGCCAACAACTTATTTTTGTTCTTTTTTGTTTCCTAGTGCCTAAAAATATGTTTTGACTACTCGCGACTTTATTTTGGTCCCTAATTTTGCAGTTATAACGGTTTTTTTGTGTCGAACATTTTCGTATGACATGGCCTGAAAAAACCATTAAAAATACACAGCGGCCATGGGAAATACAACTAAATGTTCACCGCAGGCCAAAGAATCCAAATTCCATATCAAATTCCATATTAAAATGTACGAAAATGTGCGACGTAGCCTAAGGGTAACATTTAAGTGTCGCACGAAAATGTGCGACGTGGCCTCAGGGTAACATTTAGGCGTCGCACGAAATTGTGCGACGAGGCCTCAGTGTAACATTTAGGTGTCGCATGAAAACGTGCGACGTGGCAGCCAACGTGTTAAGAGATTACAGTTTCCGCTGAAAATCGCATTCGCTATGACGATAAATAAAGCTCAGGGGCAAACATTAAAAGTAGCCGGCATTAATTTAGAAAATATCTGTTTTTCTCAAGGACAATTATACGTGGCTTGCTCACGTGTTTCAGGTCCACAGAATCTCCATGTGTTGACCAGAGAGGGAAAAACAAAGAACATAGTTTACAAAAATGTACTACAGTAATAAGGCCTCTTATTTTTAGCTTCCTACATTATTATACTACTTACATTAAGTTAGTACTTCCTACGCAGACGATTTTGCGGATGTCACACTCTCTAACATCGGGGGTTGGTAGGTAGGTAGTAAGTGATGTTTTAAACCAATTTACATTATTTACTTTTTATATTTACTAAGGAAACATTCGGAGCTATCCATTATGTGCTTAGGTTGCTTTTGAAGAAATTTTGATGTGAAGTTGAGGACCGGAACACGATAGTGGGACATTGTTGCAGGGGGACTTACTGCCGGGAGAAAACGAAAAATCTTATGCGGACAAGTCGCGGGTAAAAGCTAGTATATACCTATGCAAAGAATGTTTTAATGTAACTTGACTTGCAAAAATTGAGGTATCTAACTCTAATATGGCAGAGAGGATCGCAGTAGCAAAGGACGTTTTCGGTCAAAAAAAGTGGAGCTTGCCTCACCCTCTAATAAGTTTAATGTATGTACATGTCTCCCAAAACCACTAAAGCTACGATACCAAATACGCCCAGCTCAAATACATATTATAAGAAGTGTGTGTGTGTGAAAATGGATGAAATCTGAAGATAACGCCGCTCACTACTCATATAACGGCATTGTTAAACACTACTAAAAACGCTATAAATCAATAACTAAATACGCCAAAGGTATTAAAGTTTATCTCCGAGATGGTATAAGAGGGTTTTGTGGGAGCCGGAGTGAAAATTGGACGATGGACGTTGCACTGCCAACTTTTTGGTGAACCCCTATATCTCGGAACCCGGCCGACGATTTCGGCTAAATTTAGTACGTGGCATTCCTGTAGAATCTGATAATATGTAGTAGGTTGAATTGGGTCGATACTTTCTTGAGCCCCATATACCTAATATAAAAAGTTTCGAAATTGCGAGTGACTTTATATATCTTTAGTATGTGGCATGATAACAGTTAATAGATAAAATCAGGTCGATAATAACCCAACTCCCATATACTACATAAAATAATTTTCTTTTTCTATAATATATGTGAATATAAAATTGCTTAGTTTCTGATCCTCTAGTTACGTTTTACATCTTACTTAAGATATTCTCCTGGTTTTGATTCTTGCAAGTTGCAGGAGTATAATGCTCGGTTGCACTCGAACTTAGAGCTTCCTTACTTGTTTTGAATATGATTCCGTTGAACTGCCAATTCTGCTGTTCACATTTCGCTTCTGCAGCTTTTAACATGACGGAGTGAATATGAGTACTAAAATAAAATGCTACATTCTAAAGCGCATTTTGCGTACCATAAGTTAAATCAATGCAGATTTCTTATATTAGAAAAAAATATTATAACAATGTGCTAACTGAGTCCTTTTTTTTGCAAAAGAGTATATAGTATTAGTTTTTTTTCACATAGCGGTTGTATGTATCACGTAAAACTAGGCGAAATAGATACCGGGTTATATATGTATACATATGTACATATATAAATAATCAGGATGACGAGACGAGTTGAAATCTGACGGATTGTTCGTCCGTCCGTACAAGCTGTAACTTGAGTAAAAATTAAGGTATCTTGAAGAAACTTGTTACACATTTTGCTTGGCAAAAGAGTAAAGCGGAGTTCGTTATGGGTATAATGTCATGCCCACAAATCGCCGTTAAAACAAAATCTATAAAGAGCAATAACTAGGCCCTAAACTTTCATATATAGTAGAACTGTAATGGCACATTTCAGATTCGTAGTAGCAAGGGGCACCACTGGGCTAAAAATGTTGAAAAATTGGTCGTTGCCCCGCCCCTAAATAGCTTTAATGTACGTAAATAAATATAAATCAATCAAGATAAAATAGGTTACCGACACTGTGAAAATGAAAAAAATACTAAATGCTTGATAAATCAATAACCAAAAACTCCAGAGACATTATGGGCGTGGCACCGACGTTTTATAGATAAAACCACATATCTTGGGACCTGCTCGACCGATTTCAACTAAATTTGATATATGACATTATTTTGAAATTCCTATGTCACAGTATGAAAACTAGCGAAATCGGAATACAACCACGCCTACTTCCTGTACAACACACTTTTAAATTCCTTTCCATTTTCCAAGAAGTCATTAGTATAACGAGATAAAACTTTGCACGAATATTGCCTTTGAAGTATACTACCTTTTGACCAAAATTTGTCGGAATCGAACGACAATTATTCAAGCCCAGTTGACTTTTGGCAGATAATGTGGTTCAATGTGTGAGATTTATAATTGAAATTCAGAAAAAAACTCTTTCTTGATAATAGTATAGAAAGATTTTCGAACTTACGGGTGACTTTATACCGGATATATCGGTCAATATGTTAGTAATTTTAAGGAAATTTAGAGAACAGTATATCTTTGTGCCTAAACTATATAAAATTGGCCGAAATCTTGAATCCGAATTTTCGAATACCCGGTTGACTTTACTCAATATGATTGGTGATCCGTGGGGATCAGTGACTAGCCTTGATGAAACATTAGCAACATTTTACATTGTATTAGTCTGTGGCCTTATAACTGCATGTAGTATTGGCAAAAAATAGCTAAAATCTGGTCAATACTATCTCCTACATATATACCTAATAATTTTCGTAAAAATTAACTGAACGTTTAATATTGGATATTCTACAGTTTAACGCCATATAGTACTGCATATAATTATTTTCGTTACTCCATCTAACCATATGCCCTTCCTTACTTGATTCAACTAGTTTTATATCTAAGTTGAGTTTTGAGTTGTCAAAATACTCTTAATTACAAAATATAGAAACACGTTAAAAAAGGGGATTAGACTAACGACAGATGCATCGTTTTGCGAATGTAAATGCATATAACCTACGCCCTCCTACCATGGTTAGGGTTAAATAGTATGGATGTTTTTTAGAAATGTTATTTTTAATGAGGCGATACTTTTTTGTGGACTTGATCATTTTGAAAGATTTTACTTGACCAGTTTTGTTGTCCAATAATGAACAGACTTATTCCGGAACACCGTCATATATTCGGTCTGCATACTCGCTCAGCAGAGTCGTTAGTTTGAAAAGCCACGGATCGTGGGGTCCAAAAAGAGATAGCCGCCGATTTGGATTTTCACAAGAAAATTTTGTTCAGAGATGAAACTCGTTTGCCCATATAATGTTGATGAACAAAATTTTCGCATTTGTAATGTCATGATAATACACCAGTCATTATTGAGACGCCGTTACATACCCAAAAAGTGACTCTATGGGCAGATAGAATCATTGGTACATATTTACAGTTATAATTATGTTACAGTCAATGGATTGTTCCAACAGGTACCCGCCTCATGCTACGCAGCTAACGAAACAATGAAAATATTGCAGGAAATTTTTGGCGAGCGCATTACCTCGAGTCGTGGGCCTGTGGCGTGGTTTTCAAGATCGTGCGATTTAACACCGCTGTACTATATTTTGTGAGGTTATATGAAGCTCGATATGATGATTGGCGTCTTGGCAGAGAATATTTGGCGCCTTACTGCTGATATACGGCCAAATTCTCGGGAAACGTGGTCGAAAATTAAGCCTCTCGGCTGCAATTTACGAATTGATGTTTCTGAACTGTGACCAAAATTCTTTAATACTAGTTAATACGGTACAATATGTTCCCCGTTATATTAAAAACAAATATTAAATATTTCCTTAATATGTGACAATAACAATTGTGATTACTTCAGTTCTTTGAGCAGTCGACCACACAATTCTGTGCTGAATACTACACCAATTACTGATATACTTAAAAGAAAATCACACTACTTTTGGTAAATTTAAAATCACCAAAGAGATATAACGAAGTTAATTATGATATCAATTCAGTCCACAAATTACAATACGGTACTTTGATGACACCTGTTAGTGTTGCATCAGGAATGGAAAAACCCAGAAAAAATACGGAACAAGCAAACATGCCATTGACATTCAAAAATACTTAAGTTTTTTCCATCTTTGGACTTAATATTGTTTTTAATTTTTTTGAGAAAGCAACATCCAGTCGGCTCTCGTTAATTCAAACCTGGATAATTCGAATATCTCTGTATTTCAAAATTATCATGTCCCCTAGAATATCTTTATATTTCGAACTACTTAAATCAATAAATTTTTATGCACTTGGTAATTCGAACGAAAAAATGATTACTATATAACAAAACGACGCGTTAATTGGAACTCATAGGCGTCCAACACTCGACAATTCAAAGTTGCAGAGAGAAAGAGGCGGAAAGATTTTAAGTACATTTTGCGACATGTTCAAACATGTATCAAGGTATACGAGCTTTTGTTTTTGTTATGGTTAGTTTGACTATTTGACACACACTTCCACAAACGGGTTTGTTTAGTTATCATTCAGTTACAGTTACTCTTTCGTTGGTATACAGATTAAAAGTTTGTCCTAGTTATGAGCCTTAGAAAGTATAAATGTTTGACGATTGCTTAAAAGAAGAAGTTAATTGAACAAGTAGAGGAAGGTGAGAAGAAAAGTGATATTGCAAAGGAATTTAAGATTTCTCTGAGTTCTTTAACCATAATAAAGCACAAGGAGAAAATGCTTCTCCACCTGCTGGAGTACGAAAAAGAACTACTAAAGGGGAATTTCTTCGTCTGGAAGAAAGCCTGTGTAGAAAGACAGTGTAGAGGGTAAAAAAGTGTCTATTGGCGGAAACTTATTGAAGAAGCAAAAGAGTTCGCGTCTATTCTAAGCATCAAAAACTTTGCGGCAAGTGAAGGGTGGCTTACAAATTTCAAAAAGAGAAATGAAGTTGTGTTTAAAAAAGTTTGTGGGGAAAGTGGAAGTGTTGGTGATGCAGTTTACTTAAATTGGCACGGTAAATTGAAGACCTTGATTGAAAAATGTGATGTCCGAGACATTTTTAATACTGATGAAACTGGCCTATTTTTCAAATATTTACCGGACAAGACGCTTACTTTTAAAGGTGAAAAATGTCATGGGGGAAAACATAGTAAAGAGAAGTTGACAGTGTTACTTGCAGTAAATATGAACGGATCGGAAAAACTTAAACCCTTAGTGATAGGAAAAGCAATGAAACATCGATGAGTGTAATAAATTCCGACTGATTATCGTGCTAACAAAAAAGCTTGGATGACGACAGAACCTTTTAACACAACAGTCTTCCTACATTTTGCCAGGTGGAACTCTACTTCTTTCTGCCAAATACAACTTCCAAATTACAACCAAGGGATCATTCATAATTTTAAGACGTTCTATAGTAGAGAAAATATTAAGCTCGTTTTTGAATCTCGAGACAAGCAGCTAACTGCAAATATCACGGTTCTGACAGCTGTTTTACTGATTGACAAGGTATGGAAAGCTGTAACACCTCTAACGATTCACAACTGCTTCAAAAAATCCGGTTTCTTAAAAGAAGATGTTCCAATACTTATGGATTACAAAGAACCAGCAAGAAAACCATTAGTTGACATCAGCGGTGTGAGTTTTTCTGACTTTCTTCAAGCGGATGAAGATATTGCTGTCTCAGGTTCACTAACCAGTATAACAGAGTTCTCTCAAAAGATTAATTAATTCACATAATGAACACATATGTATGTACAGGAATGTACCTCTAAACTTTTGAAATTGTTATAGAATAGCAGTATATAAATACAAATTTATCAATACTTAATAATTCGAAGTTTTGTTTATTTTATCTCACAAATTTCGAATCATTTGATATTAACCGGTATGAAACCAATTGTATTGCCAATCATTATAATGTATTATGTACGTATATGGGAGTTCGAAAAGATAACGATCGAGTTCGACCGTATAGATTTTGGGCTTATATTTCTAAAAAGACAAAGTAATTAAAAGTTAACTAAAAATATTGTTACATAGCAGTTAACAGTGCGATTGAGCAATAAATCATTATAATTAAGCTAAATTCGTGTGACCATATACAATATTATTCAATTATGATTCAATTTCTTATGCTTTTTGCCAAGTTTGAAGTTTTGGTGGACTAAAATATAGTATCTTAAATATTTATGTTGGTTTTAAAAACGAAAAATATTTAATAACGGTAGTATATAAATCGTAGATATATATTAAATATTTATAACTATGTTTTTTTTTTGTTGATTGAACATATGTAGATAAGATGTGCATGTTGTATTTCTATTGAACACGTTTATTAAAAAATGTTACCTTTAAAAACGTATCCAGACGAAAAATATGTGTTTTCTATACAGCAATGAGTTGGCACAGCAAGCTAATGAAGCAAACTCTAAAGTTAAAGATCAGTTCATCAACAGCAACATTTTATTTTACTAAAACAAATAAAAGAAAAAGAAAATAAATCAAATCAAACTTGAAAATAAATTGCATTAAATAAGAAATTGCGGTAAGTAAAACAAAAACTAGAGTCGACTCTGATTTATAATAACGCTACAGTTACACCATCAAGAATTTGCTTTCGAGTGGTTCGCATAAACTACTTGTCAAAATTGATTTAAATTGACAGCTGTGACTTAGGTTAAAAACGACTCTATATAATATGCCGTAGTCAAGGAAATAATCATTGAATGTTTTGCCCGAAATAAATAATTTGCTGCAAAGACTGAATGAGAACAAAGAATGTTATGAAAAATAAAAAAAAAAAAATTAAATTAAATTATGTTCAAGAGAACATTCTCATACAATGCTTATGTAGTATATCATATGTTATATACAAGGTGCATTATAAAGTAAACAGGACTTTTTGAATCGAGCACCCCCTGGTGGCGCCATCTATATATCGACTGGTGCGTTAGAATCTGCTATCTTTATCGATTGTCCAGTGAGAATTTTATGACATTTCATTGATTGGAAATGAAGTTATTTCGTTTTACTTACTGACACTGTTTGTGTTATCGGTGCGAAAATGAGCGTCGAACAAAGAGCCAACATTAAATTTTGTTTTAAAATTGGTAAAACTTTTACCGAAACGTTTCAATTGATGAAACAAGTTTATGGCGATGTGGTCGTGAGGACATAAATGACGATCAACATGTGGGCCAATAAAAATCTGTGATAAGCGGCAATTCCATCGAAACTGTGCGTGAATTCATCAAAAATCAACCGAAATCATATTTGAAATTCATGGAAATGGAATTGAACATCTTCAAAACATCGAATTATCACATTTTGACCGAACATTTGGGCTCACGCAAGGTGTGTGCACGGTTTGTTCCGCACAAATTGACTGACGATCAAAAATTGTTCAGAATCAGAATCATCGATCGACGCTTGTGACCGATTATTTAACCAAAAATCACTTTTTAACCATTAACCACTCCCAATATTCACCTGATATGGCACCGTGCGTCTTCTTCCTTTTCGGAAAAATGCATTTGCCCATGAAAGGAAAGCGTTATGCTGACGTAGAGGCCATTTAAAAGGCTTGCACCGGCATACTGGCGGCCATACCGGCCAACAAGCTAAAACACTCGTTCGACATGCTTTTGAACCGTGCAAAAAGTTATATTGAAGCAGAAGGAGACTTTGAATAAAATAAATTGATTTTGCCGAAAAACCCATTTGTTCCGCTTTTTTTTTAAGTCCTGTTTACTATGGAACGCACCTTGTATATATTAGATTTATGGCAGTTAGAAAGGATACGAGCCATTTAGATCCCTTCATGGGACTGGTCACAAGTCGGAGTTACGGAGAAAAATTTTTTTCCCACATCTTCGAACACATCACATAATGGAGGTTGGCATTGGTATTACCCGATCCCGGCCATTTTCCCATCATAGTGTAATAGTAAAATGCAACATTATTGGAAACATCGCTTTTCTCAGTTTTAGTAGGATTGAGATATGTACATACTAAGTTGGATATTATGTAGTGTACTCTCGCTCAAAGTTTTTAGTTGTCGAAATAGTGAATCAGCTATAAACATGGCATCTTATACCATGTTCAGACCGACACTTAATCACACGATTTCGGCTGTTGAATGGATTATCCCACTAATCTTAAAAATTTATCTAGATTTCGCCATACAAAAATGACAGTTCCAAATCACTTCATTGAAATGATTTCAAACTGATCCACGCTAAATCTCTCTGTGCGACTCTGATTTTGCGCATTCTACTTGTCAGCACTGAAAATCTGTTACATTATCACAGCTGATTTAGACACTACAAAGGGGGAAAAATGTAAACAAACAAATTTTTTTTAAAGCAATGAATCTAATTTCACCTGAAAATCGACTTAACAAATGAAAAAATGCATTCATTATTTCTATTATATGGAAAATATTAAAAAAGACGGCTTTTATTAGAAAATACTATATGACAATCTTTCCTTTTGATAAATATTAAGCGATGTGGATTCTTGAATGACAATAACAGCTGTTTTTTGATCTTTCTAACGGCAGTGAGAACACTGTTGGGTTATGAAATGCTTAAATGTAATCTAATCTTTTAAATTTTCGGCCTGAACATGGTATTATTAACTTACATATATTATTGAACGAACGAAAATATATATGTGTATGTATATAAAAGTAATCCATGTAAATGGAAGTAATCCGTGGAGACGTTTCTCTTTCTTCAGCATCGAATTTTAGTTTATGTAAAATAAAATCTTTTTTTAATTTTGTTAATCATAAAGTCAACTATACGATGGAATATGATTATATGTATTAAGTATATGAGGGCTGGTAAAGTACTGAACCATTACTATCACCAGACTACACTACTATCAGGAAAGACGCCAATTTAATTTCAATAAAACATACATACATATAGATCGATATTTCTGGTATAAAGGCAGCCATCGACATTGGTATATTTTTGGTTTGGTTTAAATTAGTATGAATGAGAATTTTATAGTATTACTAGAAGAGAATAAAGAATTATATTTTTTTAAGAATTACTTAAATATTTTCACGCAACATTATTCGATTAATTTCACTTAAATTTGTTAAGCAAAAACTAATAAATTAAGCTTATTTCACGAATTAACAAAAGTGTTTTTTTTTTTGGTTTACAGTTTACATGCTGCTCTATGCTTTTTCTTGACATATGTATATAAAGAATTACCTCACAAGATGGCGGCATAGTGTAATTGTTTTTGTAACATTTGTCACAGAGAAACCGAAAATAGTAAAGGTAAATTCTAGCCGTAACCTTATATACTATCATTCTTGGTATTATGGTTTTGAACTCTGTTCCATTGCGGTTGACTAGAATATCAAAGACGCACAACTGCTACCAAGCGTTTGTGAAAGAACATTGTGTTTATTTAGAAAAAATATTGACATAAAGTAGAAAATGGATAAATAAACTATTTCATATATAATTTTAAACCATTTTATTCAGTTGTTTTGTACAAATACATAGAAATGTGAAATTTCTTGAGTTCGTGGAGAAAAAATCCGAAACTGGACAAGGTACAATTTGGAGATAGTAAAAATAGAATTAAGGAACCGAGGGAAATGTTTAGAACAAAAAGAGTCGATACAATATACGTTGTCTTACTTGCAGTTAGAAAGTTCCAATGTATTAAAGTGATCACGAAAATTTTTTTTCAACACTTTTGCCTAAAACATTTTTATCATCGTTATATAAATCAAATCTAATGTTCATTTTAATAATTATTCACCTTTTCGTTAGCAATAACTAAATTTAATTCCTTAGATTTTTCATTAAAGTAATTTAGCTGTTTAATTGTCAAATCTTCACTCTCTAGGTCGGCAACTTCAAGAACCTTCGACTGAAAAAACAAAAAAGGATTTTGTTTGATCTAAAGTCGCATTGCTTTAACTTCAACACGAAAAGGAAACAACGGCCTCAGATACGTGACCCCCTTTTTGATAATAAGCTCGTGGCATGTTAAGGATTATGATTTAAGGGCATGCACCTGGAATGTCCGGTCCCTTAATTGGGAACATGCCACTGCCCGACTAGTTGATGTCCTCGTTAGAGTAAAGTCTGACATCACCGCCATCCATGCAAGGCTACAGACGGGACAAGGACTGAATCGAGTAGGTCCTTGTGGAATTTACTAGAGTGGCCAAATTGTGCGCAAATTTGGTGTTGGATTCGAGGGGAAGAGAGACTCCGTCGCTGAGTAATGGCATTCACCCCGGTGGATAAACGTCTAGCCACAATCCGCATCAAAACGAAATTCTTCAACATATCGCTGATTTGCGCTCTTGTCCCGACTGAAGAGAAGGAGAATCTGAACAAGGATGCCTTCATTGACCACTTGGAGTGTACCTATGAGAGCTGCCCCCGCCACGATGTCTAAATCACGCTCGCCGACTTTAACGCCAGAGTGGGCAAAGAAGGTATCTTTGGCACTACGGTAGGTAAAGCCAGCCTCAACGATGAAACATCCCCAAATGGTTTGAGGCTGATCTACTGTGCCGGGGCCCAAAAATTGCTTATCTGTAGTGCTAAATTCCAGCATAGAAAATTTCACCAACCTACCTGGCTGTCCCCACATCGAAAAGCCACCAACCAAATCAATCATGCTGTGTTAGACGAAACACACGTCTCCAGTATTTTAAACGTGCGTGCGCTTCGAGGTACTAACACAGACTCGGACCACCACAGCGGAGGGAAAACAGACGCCTACCTCGCAACGGTACGATCGACCACAATACGTGCGGGATGGGATAGATACCGACAGTTGAAGAGGGAAGCGAGACGCATTTGCAGACAGAAAAAGAAAGAGGCCTAAATGCGTGAGTATGAAGAGTTTGATAAGCTGGCCGAAAGGGGTCATGCTCGAAAATCCTACAAAAAAATGCGGCGGCTTATAGAAGGTTTCAAAACCGGAGCATACTCTTGTAGAACCCCAAAGGTGATCTAGTCCCCGATGCTTAGAGCATAATAAAATTATGGAGGGAACACTTCTCCAGCCTGCTAAATGGCAGTGAACGTGCAACGCGAGGAGAAGACGAACCCGATTCCCCAATTGATGACGATGGAGCAGACGTTCTATTGCCCGACCATGATGAGGGTTGAATAGCAATTACCCGTCTGAAGAACTACAAAGCGGTGGGGCAGACAAATTACCGGCCGACCGATTCATATACTAACTGCGACTAACTGATAATAAGCATGCATCAGCTTCTTTGTAGAATATAGTCGGACGAAAGCATTGCCTATCGACAGGAATTTAAGTGTGCTCTGCCCAATCTACAAAAAGGAAGACCTCACAATCTGCGCCAACTACAGTGGGATAATCCTCTTCAGCACCGCATATAAGGTTCTATCAAGCGTATTGTGTGAAAGACTAAAGCCCACCGTCAACAAACTGATTGGACCTTATCAGTGTGGCTTTAGGCTTGGCAAATCAACAACTGATCAGATATTCACCATGCACCAAATCTTAAAAAATATCCGAGAAAAGAGGATCGACACACACCACCTCTTTGACCACCTTTAAAGCTACCTCTATGCCGATATGTCTGAAGTGGGTATTCCCGCAAAACTAGTACTACACAACCGTATTACGTTGAGCAACACCAAAAGCTCCGTCAGAATCGGGAAAGACCTCTCCGAGCCGATCGAAAACAACCAAACGAGGTTTCAGACTAGAATATATGGAGAAAATAGTTTGAGCTGCAGAGCTTAATCGAGTAAGCACAATCTTCTATAAGAGTGCACAACTGTTGGCGTATGCTGATGATATTGATATCCTCCACGGCGTAAGTTCTGCTTTTTCCAGACTACATAAGGAAGCAAAGCAAACGAGTCTGGTAGTGGACGAGGGCAAAACGAAATATCTCCTGATCAAACAAGTAGTCGCCTCACTCGCGACTTGGCTCCCAAGTCACTGTTGGTAGTCACAACTTCGAAGTCGTAGGTAATTTCGTCTATCTTAGAACCAGTATTATCGCCAACAACAATGTCAGCATCGAAATCCTACGCAGAATGAGTCTTGCAACAGGTGCTACTTCGAACTGAGTAGGCAATTGAGAAGTAAAGTCCAATCTCGACGAACAAAGACCAAACACTATAAGTCACTCATTATTCCCGTCTTGCTAAATGGTGCAGAAGAATGGACGATGCCAACACTTAATGAGTCGACGTTACGACTTTTCGAGAGAAAGGTTCTGTGGAAGATTCATGGTCCTTTGCACATTGGCAAAAGGCGAATGTCGCATTCGATGGAACGATGAGCGGTACGAGTAATATGACGACATTGACATAGTTAAGCGAATGAAAAGAGGTATCGTCCGCATGGATGAAAATATTCCAGTTCTGAAAGTATTCCAGGCAGTACCCGCTGGGGGGGAAGCAGAGTAAGAGGAAGACCTCCACTGCGTTGGAGAAATCAGATAGATAAGGACCTGGCTACACTTGGTGTCTCGAATTAGCGCCGAATTGCTAAGAGAAGAAACGATTGGCGCGCTGTTGGTAACTTGGCTATAACCGCGTAAGCGGTATCTACACCATTAAAGAGAAGATATTAATCCAGAAGTAAAATATGTTGTGCTGTGATATTGTGCTGTTGTCTTGAAAAACAGTAAATGCCATTTTTCGTGAAGGTATCTTTACTTGCAGAAAAAATCACGAGTTGAAAGCTTCAGGTTGATATCTCAAGTACTGAGGGACTAATTCGCGTATATACAGACAAACAGACGGATTATTTATATATACTCGTAAATTTTTAGGGTTTCTGACGTTCATTTTGGGTGTTACAAACTTCGTGGTAAACTTAATATACTCTGATTAGTGTAAAAATGGAAAACCATACTTTTGCATGCACACGATGCAAAATTTTTGTTTGTTCCCTTTAGAGAACGTGAATGACACAGATAACAATTAGATGAGCGAAAACATGGTGTGAAATTAAAAGTGAACATATACACATACATATATAGTATATATTTTCGAACATTTCTGCAGACATTTGGGCAGATTTCTGTTAATGTAAAACAGTTTTTATCATTTTCTCCTAGACTATTCGAAATTTATAAAAAATGTGTTTCATCGTTGCAATGTTGGACTTATTAATGCGATGTCTCGATTTGGAATTTTAAAAGCACACTTACTTGTACAACCCGTTTTTTAAGATTAACTTTTTTTGCGATCTCCTCAAGCATTTTTCTACTTGGGTTCGATTCGTTTTGATAGCATTCATATAGAAAATTTAATTGCTCTGGCAGTATTGTAGTGCGTAAACGTTTGCTTTGTTGTTTTTCAGTAATACCAGTGACTGTGTCTGCTGTTGTGTTCGATGACCCAACGGTAGGTTTATTATTTGAATTTGTAGTGGAATTCGGTGATGATATTGGAGTCTCTGGTAACTGTCTCTTATCCATTGTTTGTAGGGCTAATTCATTATTTCCAAGGCCGTTGGTTTCATTTTGTGCTTGCAGTAAATCGTTATAATACTTCTGCTGTTTACTTTTTTCTGTCGATTCGGATTTTTGATTGACATGAAGAAAATCTTTTAAATTATCAATATGGTCATTGTTAAAGTTGGTAGTTGTTGTCGCTTTTGTTTTTGATGACTCATTTGATGCTTTACGCTTTGCCAGATTATCTTTTTGATTTTTTACACATCTGACCAGAGATTTACTTAAATTCTTGAGCTTATGTTGATCATTGCCATAAGAAGATGGAGATTGTAGGTTAGTAGCTAGTTTATTAATTTGATCTATTTTCGCTAATTTATTAGCCACTTGCTTATAATCCTTGTTATCAGTATCGTTACTCCTTTTCACTACGTTTATTTGGCTTTTGTGACCATAGATTTCATTCGATTTTTGGTTATTGTCATTAATATGATCATCGGTATCAGTATAAATTTCAGCGTCGTCAACATCCATACCACAACCATTACTACTTTTTTCGTGGTCGTTGTTGTCATTATCGTAATCTGGAAAATTAATAGTACTATTAAGGACATCCAAAGAGTTTTTGAACAAACTCATATCGGTTATATCATACCGATCAACTCTAGGTGTGGTTGTATGGTCACTAGTCGATATTGGTATCGGATTATTTACACGTTGGACATGTGATGTCGATATTGGCGACGCTGCCGTGTGGTCATTTATTTCTTGGTTCGAGGCATTTAACTGAAAAAACTTTTTTGATTCATTCAGTTGATAGTACTGTAGTAGAACATCTATATTTGGCTTATTCTCACTACCGAAAAATCCCGCTTGGGACGGCAAAGCACTCATTTGCTTTATGTGTTCATTTTTTTGATAATATTGATACAAGAAATCATAATTACTACGCTTTCGTAACTCACTTTGATGGTAAAAGTTTGCTAAATATTCTATTTCGATTTCTGGTTCATTTGATTTTTTGTGTTGTGCTTGAAATTGTTGCTTCAATTCATTGTTGCTTTCGTTTTGCATAAAATACTGATATAAAAAATCGTATCTTTTACTTTTTGAAAATGAGGCAGAGCTGCTGATTTCACCATCACCAGAGCCACAAATTCCTGGCACTTCATCTGTTGTTGAAGATGTTTCAGAACACTTACGTTTTTTGGCGGGTGGTTGGTCTTGCTGTTCCAGGAATTGATGGTGCTGCTGATGCGTGGCACTGGCAGTTGCAACCTGCTGTAAACTTTGCAATATGCTGCCAAATGAACCATAAGCGTCTGGTAAGTTTGTGATTTGTGTGGTAAATAAGCTAGGATTCACTAGATGTAATAACTGATGCTCGCGGAAATGTTCGTAGTAACTGAATTGTAATTTGCATTTGTCACATTCGAATTTTGACTTGTGCACTGGACCTTGCGGCAGCAATTCACTGCTATCGCTACGCTCGCGTTGTGTTTGTGGCGGAGTGGGTGTAGTGGATGGACTAAAATCAGTCATTGACATTGACGATTTACTAAATAAATGCTGTGGCGATGTAAGGTCAGGAGCTGCGCTGCTGGGTGATGTGCTGGAAACGTTGGCAGTACTTGACAACACCGCTGTTGCTCCAGCATTAGAAATATGTTGATGATGTAATTGATATGCACTGCTATTATTTATATCCATCGAGGAATTGGAGTCTTCTGAGCTGAGATTTTGTGCGATCTGTGCTGCGGCTATTTGTGCCTTGGCCGACTTTTTATTATTTTCTTCTTTAAAGCAATGATTTTTCTGGTGGCGTATCAACTCGTAATAGCGCTGAAATGTCATATTACACTTTTTGCAGGCGTAGTTAATATTATGTTTTTTCTCTTCAGTTTCGTAAAGGGAGTTATTTGGTTGATTTTCATAAATCTTCCGCTGTTTTTGGCGAGCATTCTAAAAAATAAGAATAATTAAAAGAAAATATATGGATAGGCGTATGTTTTAAAAGGTATAAGTGGATCTTAGATGTCCAGATTTAAATTTTGGTGTGTTACTTTCATTATAAAATAATTAGTAATTTTGGACAGGTCACATTTTCTAGATTACATCAGAAATAAAAACCTATAATTGACTCAAAAGGCCAAAGTTAAAGGTTGGAAAATATTATAATTTTCAATTAATGATTTAATGAACAAAAATGAATGCTTCTTAAGAAGCGAATGCCAGCCTCGTTGTGGCTATGTTATACATTATTTATTATTATAATACAGTGAAAAAATTATTGCCTATTAAAACAAAAACGCTATAAGAACCCAAGGGATTGAACTTGAAGTCTCACAGGTTTCACATGGTGCATCCAAGAAAAAAATCGACTTGTTGAGCAGCAACAAACAGCAAAAGCTATATATACAAGGTGTATTCCAAAGAAAACAGGACTTTAAAAAAAAAAAACAGAACAAATGGATTTTTCGACGAAAAGTATTTATTTTATTCAAAATAGTCTCCTTCTGCTTCAATACAGCTTTTTGCACGGTCCAATAGCATGTCGGACGAGTGTTTAAGCTCGTTGGCCGGTATGGCCGCCAGTATGCCGATGCAAGCCTTTGAAATGGTCACTACGTCTGCATAACGCTTTCCTTTCATGGACAAACGCATTTTTCCGAAAAGGAAGAAGTCGCACGGTGCCATATCAGATGAATACGGGGAGTGGTTAATGGTTAAAATGTAATTTTTGGTAAAATAATCGGTCACAAGCGTCGATCGATGATTCTGATTCTGAGCAATTTTTAATCGTCAGTCAATTTGTGCGGAACAAACCGTGCACACACCTCTCGTAAGCCCAAATGTTCGGTCAAAATGTGATAATTCGATGTTTTGAAGATGTTCAATTCCATTTCCATGAATTTCAAATATGACTTCGGCTAATTTTTGATGAATTCACGCACAGTTTCTATAGAGTTTCCGGTGATCGCTGGCTTCGATTGGCCCACATGTTGATCATCACTTGTTTCAATTGATAAAACAAGTTTAGGGCGATTGTTACCTATCCCGTAACAGAGTGCACGAGTGGTTTCAACGTTTTCAAAGTGGTCGTGAGGACATCAACATGTGGGGCAATCAAAATCCGTGGTCACCGGAAATTCCATCGAAACTGTGCGTGAATTCATCGAAAATCAACCGAAATCTTCATTAAAATTTATGGAAATGGAATTGAACATCTCCAAAGCATCGATTTATCACATTTTGACCGAACAGTTGGGCTTACGAGAGGTGTGTGCACGATCACATTTTAACCATTAACCACTCCTCGTATTCACTTGATATGGCACCGTGCGACCTCTTCCTTTTCGGAAAAATGCATTTGCCCATGAAAGGAAAGCATTATGCAGACGGCCAACGAGCTAAAACACTTGTTTGGCATGCTTTTGGACCATGCAAAATGCTGTATTGAAGCAGAAGGAGACTATTTTGAATAAAATATATTGGTTTTGCCGAAAAACCCATTTGCTCTGTTTTTGTTTTAAGTCCTGTTTACTTTGGAACACACCTTGTATAAGCATATTTGTTAGATATTATATATGCGCTCTGCAGTCACTTTTTATGAATAGAGTTTACGCACTATGTGATTTCACAGTCGCTTAATGTTTTCATTGTAAGTTATAATTTTGGCCAGAACAATTTCTTACCTGAAACCAGACAACAATAACTCGTGGAGAAAGCAATAATAGCTTACTTAAATACTCCAAATCGCTATCCTTTGGATAGGAGTTATTCTCAAAGAATTCCTGTAGTACCTTAATTTGATAGTCCGTAAAGCGTGTGCGATTTGCGCGCTTTCCGCTAGATGTGGACGATGCATTCGATGAATTCGAATTGGTGTCAAACTGAGAAGACGGCGAATTTTTATCGAAAGATTTGCTGCTTTGAAAGTTTTTCGGCGGACCCATGTTGTTACCGTGCATGTTGGCAGCATTTATATTGCTGCTATTTTGGCCGAGCGGCAAATTGTCCAATTGTTGGTTTATTAACTCATTAATGCTGGCATAGTGAGTGGCTACAACTGTAGAACTGTTGTTTGGTGACTGAGGTCTGGAGAGGATGTCCGAACTGCCGCTTTCTGATTTGGTTTCATAACTATATAGGTTGATATGCTGTGATTGTTGCTGGTGAATATTTTGATTTGATTGGCCAGACAAATGTTGTTGTTGGTGATTATGCTGCTGCAACGGCGTAACAGCAGCCGTTTCCACTGCTGTGTTCTCTGGCGTTTCAAGAAGTTGTTGTTGATGTTCAGTCGCTGGCAATGCCGATAAATACTGTTGTCGTTTACTAAGCAGCAATGTCGATGACGTGCTCAATAAATCTTTCTCGTCTTTCTTATGCTGTTCTCGTTGGCTTTGTTCTTGTGATTGCTGCTGTTCATTTTGACGTTGTGGACTCCCTGGAGTTGTAATGTGTGGCTCAATATTATCATCGAACGGTTCAGTTTTGATTTCAATTAATAACGAGGAATCGCCACATATGTCCGACATAGGGGTTGGTTTTTCTTTTGAATTGTTTTTGGAATTAGACGTATGCATATTTTGCTTCTGTTGTTGGTGCTTAGAGTTATGCTGTATAAAGACCGAATTGACAGAAATACTAGTTTTAAAACGGCATATGGCTTTAATATATTCTGAATAATTACATACATATATACTAATATATATATACTATATTGTTGTAGTAAAACTTACCGATGACATTGATAAATCCTCGTTTAGCGGCATAACTTTTGCGTGTCCGGTGCGTTCGTATTCTTCTAAATTGAGTGTTGTAGATGGTGGATTATTAAAGTTGTAGGGGGAGTCTTTGTTTCTTTGACGTTCTTTAAACAACGTATTCCGAAACCAATGCTTGACGACCTTTAAGTGATGCAACAAATTTGTTTAATTTCCTTCCTTCTTGCAACAGATTATTTCTATTAAATCCCACAGAAAAAATTCCTCAGAGCTATCGGTTCAAAAGTATGACATAAAAAGCTAAGTTTATATTTTTGGGGAATGGAGATTACAAATTATTTTGTAATCATCAACACAGAGTGGGTACTCAAGGTTTTAATATAAGTCATAATAGCGCTTTTTCAATAAATAATACTGAGTGCGTATCAAGTTGAGCTCTAAGGAGATTTCTGTGAGTTCGAAATAAACAATATGACTTTACCACAAAAGTTATGAAATAAGTTATACCTTCATTGGCAAATTCGCTTTTTGTGACATTTCCATTATACTTTCTTCGCTTGGTGAATTATTAATATCAAAGTGGGCTCGCAGAATTTTTAGCTGGTCGTCAGTGATACGCGTCCGAGCACGTTTCTGATTACTTCCCATCTGAAACAAGAAAATTATAAACTGTGTTTTAGTTCTTTATACTAATAACCTCGGATTCTATGTAACTGTAAAATACTGTTGTAACACGTCGTATTATATTATTTTATGTCCAAACAGAAATTAAACTGGCATACCGTGGAATCAGAACCTTTGAGGGAATCAAGAGAGGTCGAGAGCGTTTTTCTATCTTCGTTTGTTGAAAAGAGAACCAAAAAAAAAATAGATTTAATGAAATGATGCGTTCAAAATCCGGTTAAATTATTAAGTCTGATAGACGGATCCGCAGGACCTGTTACAGGATCGAAACCTCCGGAAAAATCCACCGATCTGGCAGCCCTCTTTTCTATTAAGTTTAGGACCGTAAATTTACCTTTCATACATATATACACACATGCACATGGCTTAATCGCTGCTTAGCATAGACAATATGGTAATAACTCTTTGATTCAAGAGAGTGCTGTCCTATTTAGTCAAATATGTACCAAGCTACATAATGGAACTTCTAGCGTGTGATGAGTTGCGTTGTCCTCATAGCATATAGCTCCCATACAAACTGCTAGATCATAATCAAGCTCTTGTAAGAACAATTTGAAGATGCCTTCACGAAATTTGGTACTGTTTATTATTCAAGGCAACACCATAATTCTCAAATTGTTCGGACCACTTTACAGTAAAACTGACCGATGAAAATGTAGGTAAAGATCTTTATAAAAGATTTTTTTTCCTTATAAAGTTACCTTAAATTTTCTTTGTTATCTACAGCCAACTAAGAAGAACTAACAAAACGTTGTTTGTTGGATGAAAACCATTGACCGGTTACCTGATAACATTTAAATATACATATTGCTAAAAGAAATGCGCATTCTTGCCGTTTTGTTACCAAGTTAACGTTTTGTGATGCTCAGTTAACAGAATTCCTCAAGTTGAAATAAATGTGAAAAGCATTAAAGATAGCTCATTTTTGTTTGATTTCATTGCACATACTCGTTCATAACTTTTGACCAATTATGCGATGGAGTCACATATAGTCAATTTTATCGCAAGTCATATCTCAAATACTGTATTTGTAAAAATGCATTGATTTTACTGCTAAATTCTTTGATATGTGGCAAATAAGTAATTGAGAAACACTGTAAACAATGATGATAAGCTATTTATATCATTACCTACATTTCTGTGAACTGACTTATTCTACTCTTTTACTAAATCGCGTAAATTGTAAGCAATTTTTAACATTCACATAGGCACATATTTTGCTACTCTTGAAGATGGAGCGGTGTTTAAGGAAAATAGTTATAGGAATTAAAGAGGAAATTATTATTTTCTTTTTGCATTACATTTTCGATCAGGTTTTGTATATTATTCTAATTGTTATTTGCTATATATTAAGAGAATAAATTATAAGAAAGAACATTTTTTACAAAAATCGACATTGATTTTATATTCTATTCTTTTTACCTGAACGGTATTTGTTGGTGCAGATTGCTGCGATTGGGACTGAGGATGTTGCTGCAATGTACCTATTAGGTCCGCTCGTGGCGACACTGATGTGCGTGGTACCGACATATCGTTTCCACATTGAAGAGCGTTGGCACTTGTGTTGTGAGTAACTTTAGGTGTGTGAGTGGAGGTTAACAAATCAACATTGCCACCAGATCCAGAATTAGTGCCGACCCCAAATATAAGCGGCGGTGCAAGATTCATAAAGTTCATTGACATAATGTGATGAAACTGCATTAAATTAAACATCTCGACAGGATTCAATTGCAATCCGGATGTAGATGCTGCTGCAGTCAATTGTGGCAATTGTTGAATGTTTTGAAGATTCTGCTGGTGAAGATATTTTTGTGTTAAGAGGGAACTACGTGGTTTCATTTGTAAATGCTGCGTCAGATGGCCACCGCTCTCTGTTAGCTCATCGCCGCTGATATGCTGTTGTTGCTGTAATGGTTGATTTAATAACGCAGCGGTGAAAGCAGCAACATGTTGTTGTTGCTGCTGGTCTTGCAATATGTTAGCTGGTAATGGAGAAGGCGCGGCGTTGGGAGATTCATTTGCTTTCGGTGTCATTGGAGGCGATTCACGAACTGCTAAATCTGAATTTAATTTAAAAAAGTAAGTTAAGAGAAGTTTCATGGATAAAGTGTACTTTTTAATGAAGTAGGAAGATAAGAACCCACTTCACATATTTGAAAAAACATATTGGCGGATACAGGAGTCATTTAATACGAATAATAGGTATTTATACTGTAAGATAAGTTTAATATACAAGAACATGCATTTACCATTGATGTCTTGGTTTTTAGCTGCATTGTCTGATATAACTTCATTTAATTGGGTTTTGTTTTGGACGTGACTCATCTGTAAGGCTGGGGATCCACGGCCGCTACAGCTTAATGCTGTCGATGGACTGTTACTGGCGACATGTTGATCGCCGCTACTATGATGTGTTTGATCGATGTGCTTTTGTAGCGCTTGAGTAGTACGAAAATTTCGTTGGCAGAACATGCATTTGGTGGCTTCGCGCATAGTGTGATATAGCAAATGGGTAGATAGTTTTTCTTGAGTTTTAAATGCAAGTGAACAATGTTTACATCGGTATTTATACACATGTCGCTCGGATATGACCAAGCTAGTGTGAGTATTTTTATAATGGATGACCATTGCAGCTTGAGTGGGAAATGTCGATTGACACGGTCGACTTAGATGACTAGCAGCCAAACAACGGTGATCACCATTTGGCAACATTATGAAATGTTGCATTTTTTGCGCATGTTGCAACAATTGTAATTCATGCTTGAATTTTGAACCACACTGTTCACATGATAGTTTATTATTATTTAGCGATTCCATGGAATGCATGTAAGTCGAGGTATGTGAAACGTTGAGATTTAAAGGCGTGTCATTTGAAACTTCCATTAGCGATAAGTCTAATTCTGTCGATGCTTTAATATTAAAATTACCAGTGATAGTTTGTTCAGTTGTTGTTTCGGTGGCAATATTTGAGCCTTTACACTCTTTAGCTACAGTAAGCGTTACTGAGGTTTTACCGTTCAAATCCCAAGCGCTAGTGTCTACTAATTGTAGGAGACGTGACAAACCATCGCGATTCACACTATGTACATTCATCAAATGCATTTCCAATGTCTGTTTGCTATCAAATGTATCTGTACAGAGGGGGCACTGAACGTTGACTGATTCTCCGGAAATTGTTTTGGTACTTTCAACCAATGCGTTGACTCCACTTGTATCCTCAATTAGCTGTTCTTCTTGTTCAGCGGTCTTTTCCAGCTCACGTAACACATTATGAATTGATTTGGGTTGAACTATAGCTGCTGAAGTTTCGTTATTACTTATTATATTCGGGGTCGATGTGAGCCACGGTGTAACTGTCGACACATCCTGTAGCGACATTGTATTTTGTACATCTGTGGACTTTACGTTTTCCTCATCTTTTGGGGTACAGAGACGCTCTCTTTTAACAATAGTTGAGAAATTATCATTTTCTGAATAAGATTTATTACTAGGAGCACAGGTGGCAGTCACCGCAGAAGCTGCTGCTGTCGCTGCCGCTATAGCCGCTTGAAATGCTTCTATGGCAGCAGAGTTCGTTGGGATGCTAATGTAATCTGGCTCAGTTTGAGGATGTACTGCACTCAGGTGCAGTTCCATTTCTGTTTTAGAATGTGCAAAGAAATCACAATTGTTGCATTTAAATACAACTGAGGGCATGACGGAGAGGCTACCTCCCGGCAAGACTGATGATGAAGCATCTTTATCATCGTTAATAGTTTGAAAGTTAAAAATATTGACACTATTATAGCTTTTGTTGCGTACACTGGTGTTTCCTGAAGCAGTTGAGGAGCTAGATGACGGTGAAAAAGAGTTGTGATCTCTACTAGACGTAATACAGCCGAAATCATCGTTTGGTAAGCGTGCCATTGGCACCGGAAAATTGCCGAATGGCGATACAGATGTAGTACTGACATTCTCAATTCTGTTATTTTCTGTGTAAAGAAAAAAATATAAGATTGTTGTGTGTTTATTAGATATACAGAGATATTTAAGTATGAATTGAAGATATTCAAAAGTTGTTATGCAATGTTTAAGGTTGTCAAACAAATTTAACAAACACCTTTACTTCTAAATATGTAATTCCATTGAAACCATAAACCGTACAAAACCCACCCCCCAAAAGTTAAAAGTTATTCATTATTTTCATCATAAGTGACACTCCGCGAAGAAAAAAAATTTGACTTGCAAGTACAAAATTATAAAGATGGAATCATCTTGTGACTTTATCTTTAATTATCCCGCAGACTGATTGAAATATCTCGGGAGACAAACATAGCAAAGTGGCTGAGATCGATGTAAACTGCCTTAACAAATATTTTGAGCTTATTTTGTTAAGGCGGTTAACAACGTCGATTTCTGATGATCTGGTGATTCACAAACTGTGAACATCAGTCCAAGTGATATCTATCTATGTATTAGGATCAACCCTACAATATAACCAAATCTAGACAACAATTTTTAAGTGATTGTGAAGTGATTTAAAAGAGTTGCTTTTTATTTATTTGTTTGTTTACATCTTTTTCTCTTTGTCATGTCTAAATCAGCTGTGATAAATTTCCCTGCTGATAAACAGATGGCGCACAGGGAGATTTCGAGTAGATTAGCCCCAAATCTCTTCGATGAAGAGATTAGCCTAAATCTCGTAAATAAGTGTCGGAGGGAACAAAGTAGATATAATACAGAATCCATACACTGATTACAGCGACTATCCAACTTTTTGATACCAAATTTGTAGTACGTTTTGTGCTTTACTTCAAAATATTCCTCATATACAGCGCTCACCTCTTCATTCGACAAAAATTTCTTCTCAGTGAGCTTACTTTTGAGACCTGAGAATAGGGAAAAGTCGCTGTTGTGCAGCGACGGATAATACGGTGACTTGTGATACGGTACATTGTCTTCGGGAAACAGCACTTTTCACAGTTTTCTGCAAACGTGATTGTTTTTCGGCGATTTCGTCTTTCAAATGGACCAATAACACTATGCACTAGTCGATGTTGAAGTCCTTCCTTTTTCAAGGTAGTCAATAAAAATTATTCAATGCGTATCTCAAAATACAGACGCCACAACATTGCCAGCCGTTTTTTCACACTTTGAGGCGGTTAAATGTGCAACATTTCCAAACACTGCTCTGAATCATTAAATCGTCGTTGTATTTGGTCAAAAGTGAGCTCGCGCGGTACCCACTTTACATAGTGATTGCACTTACCCCAATATTCAAAAATGATATGATGTACAAATTCAGTTGATATCTTTAGAGAGCCAGCTATCTTTTACAACTTCACAAAAACATCATTACGTTGTCCGTCTTCGATGCCCATTTCACCATGTTCAAACTAATCATACCAATCCTTGATGGTTAAATTTCCTGGAGCAGTGGCCTGAAACTCGCCGTCAGGCCGAAGTTTTGCTTCAACTATATTTTTCCGCTTCAAAAAACAATATTTTATCAATACTCGAAATTCTTTCTTATCAATTTTTTTCACAATGATAAAAGTTGCTTCACTCAATTCACAAACTAATAATCCGACAGCTCAAATTTAAACACGGGCCTTATGAAGGTTACAGCTAACTAAAAATCTTATGGACTTAATTGTGGTAGAGCCATCTATGTGTCAGACTGTCAATTAGCTGTTGTGCAGGATAATTTCTTTTGGAATGGTTTATAACATAAATAGCAAAAACGATAGTAAAACTTTCTCGGTACTCATTTAATGAATATAGGGATTATGTTACAAAATAAAGTAGATGCCGAAAGTGGTATGTTTTGTAAAAACAAAAATATTGAAAAAGCTTCATCCCTACCCTCTAAAAGGTTTAATGTACTCCAACTCAAGCTGAATCAACCGAACATTGCTTAAATGTTTCCTTCTACTCCTTTTCAATACAGTATGAAAATTGGGGAAATGAGTAACAACCGCGCTCTCTCCCATACAATGACGTTGAGTCGGTGTACATATAGTTACTTTATTGGCGTGGCCCGCCCACTTTAAGGGCCAATTTCATAACTTAGGAACTCATTTTCTCCTTCACATATCGCTGCGTAGATACCCTAGAGATGTGGTAGCTCTCAACTCACTCAAATTGATCGAGTTGGAGACAATACTATTCAAATCTCATATAACGAATATGAAGACGTTCATCAATATGGCTGACATTATGCCAGAAATATCTATCAATTTGTGAGATATGTTTTTGAAAAGAAGTGGAAATTTTTTCCTGATAACATTTTGGTCTGATGATTTTGTTTAGATAAAATTCAGTTCGGTTAGTGAATTCCATCCATAAATTATCCCAGCCCAATTTCTAATTTCTTTTGTACTTTCACAATTCGCATATCTCGGTTTTATCGCAAGATAACTCAATTAACTTAATGAATGTATTTTGATTAGCGTTAAAATATTAAAGATTATGGATATAAGTATGTACAGTTGCATCTTAATAATATGATGAATATAGTCATTTGTGTTAGTTACATATACTCAATTTAAAATAAATAAATATCTTGCATATAAAACAAAATGTACAAATACAACTATGTACAATGGACCTATATAGAACTTAGTAATAAACCAAAAATAAAAAATGAATTTAAAAATTCATCGAATAGCGAATATTAAACTCGTACGCAGCAAATGAAACCATTTTCCCGTCTTTGATTCTTGCAAATTGCTCAAAGTGCAAATGTTCATCTTCACGCAAACATAGCCCTTCCATAGCTATTCTACATTCTTGTTATTTTTTTTTGGGCCGAACTGAATAGATCTGCTGCTCTAAATAGTATGGATAGCGCATCTACAATTAACATATGCTCAAATTGGGTAAAATATGTACTTTACCTAATCAAAAAACATTTAATTTATTTTTCCACAAACAAAAGAAATATAAATTAACTTTATTAATAGAGCTGGGTGCCTTAATTTCGTATCACCTAAACAGTCTCAGTTCCTCTCACGCCCACCACTGTATTAGGACAGAAATTGCGACAAGGGTCTAATAGAACGAGCGAAACTCGAGGCATATAGACTAGGCATTCGGTACTGGTCTCCTCAAATAACATATTCTTCTCTGTTATAATGTGTTGCCGTATTATGCTATACAACTGTTAACTTATACTAGTATGTTTTTAATATTTGTATACTCTTGTAACCAGTTGCTACAGAGTATTATAGTTTTGTTCACCTAACGGTTGTATCATATATACATAACTATACATAAATGATCAGGATGATGAGAAAAGTTAAAATCTGATTGACTGTCTGTCTGTCCGTCCGTCCGTCCGTGCAAGCTGTAACTAGAGTAAAAATTGAGATATCTCGATGAAACTTGGTACGAGTATCAGGGTTTCTTAGTACAAAAAAAATTTCAAGTTCGTATTAGGGCGTAATCGGATCACTGCCACTTTCACAAATCGCCGTTAACTGAAAATATATAAAGTGCCATAACTAAGCACTAAATTAAGATATAAAGCTGTAATTTGGTACAAAGGATCGCAGTAGAAGGGGCAGCTGTGGGCAAAATTTTTTGAAAAAGTGGGTGTGGCCCGCCACATTTTGATCAAAAATTGTTGAGATCCAATAAAAAAATAAAAAAACTATTCAAGCCCCTAGGTACCGAATATTTAGACCCCAGTACCTATAAGTCAATGAGTGATATATATAACTAATTTTAAGGGACAATCCTTCTCTTATAATAGTATGTCTGTATGTCAAAAATGGGTTGAATCGGACCAATACTTCCCTTAGACCTAATACAAAAATTTTCGAACTTCGGGGTGACTTTGTACTGCATATATCGGCCAATATGTGAGTTATCACAATGAAAATAAGAAAGCGTGTTTTACTTATAACGGTGTTTATTTGTGCCTAAAATACATACATATGAGCGAAAACTTGGCCTGGCTCCTATATTACTAATATCAGGATTTTCGAACATACGGTCGACTTTACTCTATGTGATTAGTTTTACACCTTAAAGTATTGCTTTGACTTTGATTCTTGCAAGTTGCAAGAGCATGAAAAGATCGGTTGCACCCGATCTTAGTCCTTCCTTACTTGTTTTAAATAATTTTAGATTATCTAGTTTTGATAAAAATTTTAATTACTGTATTTAAACATCAATTAATTTTTCCAAAAAGAGTACAAATTTTATCAAAAGAACCTTTGTGTAAATGACTGTTGAACCGTGTTATTAAAAACATTATTAAAACATTTTTAAGCAACAGACGCTTTTCGAATTTGACATATGTACATAGTTTCACTTTATACTGACTCGGCGAACATTGTTTTACCATTTTTATATTTATAGGAAATATTTAAAAAAAAATTAACTTTGTAGTGTATCACTACATAGCATACAACAAAGTCGTTTTCTCTGTTCCAAAGTCCCTATGTATGCTCAAATCTTTACAACTACGCAAGGGATTTTGATGCGATTTTCTTTAAATAGATAGAATGAGGAATGTTTATATGTATAATAACATCCATTAAATATTGGAAAAACGTTATTTTTGAGGTTTCTAATGTGTTGTCGTAATAAATTACATTTCTGTCCGCTTACATTGCAAACGCAGGCTGAAGAGTACGAGATTTATCAAAATAATGCACTAAGCATTGTACATACTCAAACGTCTACAGAAAACTCAGGGATGATGTATGTCTATTTCTTATGGATATACCACAAAACCATTTTTTTTACTTTTTACGACAAATAATGGCTAATTTTCGAAGCGATTTTAACCAATACAACATTAATCCTTATCCAATTAAATACCTTAAATGCATTAACGATTTAATATAGATCTAAATGGCCCTTTACAGCAAATGTTTTAAATGTATATTTTCGAAGATATTACAGATTTAAAAATTGTGATAACAGTAACTGTTTTTCAAGCAAGAGACGTGCTATTTATTGGCACGCTCAGGTCGCCTCGTGCGGCCGGTACCGCCGCAAACGCTACGTCCCGCAATTTTTCCATTTCATCTCCTTCAAAGTAATCCCCTCCCGCATCATAGCACTTGGAACAATTTTCCGTCCTGATGGCCATAAGAACCTTCTTCGATTCAGCTTTTATATCCTCAATTGAGTCAAAACGGTCTCCTCGGAGTGGTCATGTGAATTTGCTGAGTAGCCAGAAGTTACAGAAGGTAAATCAGGCGAATGCGGTGGTTGCGACGCGATATTAGATGAAAATGTGGCGAAATGATGACGAATAACCAATGGCAATTTATGAGATGGTGCATTATTGCACTTCTTTGTGCAATAAATTCAGACATAGTAGAAATCGAAGAATTCACTTTTTGAGCCTTACAAAACGACGCGTAAAATTTAGCATAGATGTCACTAACAGTACTATCAACATACAGAAAAAAATTTACCGATTCGAAATACACGCGAAGTATAAATTAAAATCTCACCTTTCAATTTGATCACAGTAGTATATTTATAAAAGAAAGTCATGTTAGTTACACTATTTATAACTCAATAACGGCTGAGCCGATTTGGCTGAAAATTGATGGGAAGGTAGCTTAGAACCAGGGAAAGGACATAGGATACTTTTTATGTCAAAATTTAATACAATTCATTAATACAAAAATTATATTTCATGAAAATGAAAAAATTATATAATCATGAAAAAACCACTTGAAAATTTTATTACTTCAAAAAAAGAAAGAATTAAGTAAAAAATATAACAACACAGAGCTTATGCGGGAGAACACCAATTTTCATATGCATGCATGGTTAGTGTATGGGTTATACTGATTATTGCTCCTGAACCAGGCAGTGTTTTTTAGAACGAACCTGTCAGATATATTTAATATCACAAAAAAATGGCATTGACATCTTCATCGTCACGGCATTGTGGCTATTTTACTAGATTATGGGCGAAGAACGCAAATTCATTCACAAACGCATGTCAAACAAGATATCTAACTGGAAGTGTTGATAAAAGGTCTATTATAATTTGAGATATACAGAAATCTTTTCGAAGCATTGCACAGAGCAGTGCAATGTTTAAACAGAAACGATGAAAAATATATGTACGTACTATTTCAAACTGATCCTTCCTAAAAGATAATAAAATTGCTAAATATTGGACATGATAAAATACAACTGCAACCAAATACACAGTGTAGTAGATTAAAACTGCCTCAGTAATCATTCGATGAATATTATACCACGTGCATCCCAAAAGACTAATGCCATAACCTTGCCAGCCGACTTTTTGTCTTTCCACGCTTGAGAACCGGTTCGTAATATGCAGTCCAGTCCAGTAGGCTGACTGTCAATTAAACTCGATAATCAATCGATGCACAGCCTAAATTCAACAGTATTTTCCCCCAAAAAGCAATGCCTTATTAACAAACGAAATGTTTTTTGAATAATTTTTTTTTTGTAAACTAACACAAGTTGCTACACCCAAAATGCTATATCTCTTTAACTAATAGTTATAATCTAGCTAATAGAAATCATATAGATAATATTAGTAGTATTATCTATACACCCTGTCAAGAAAGTATCGGGAACTCATCATTTCTTCCTAGGTTGTTACAATTGTCCTTAATTATGATGCCAAAAATTAGCGTGATCTGTCGACTAGTGTGTTTACAGCAGTTTTTAATATCAGTCGACCTCTGTAGTGTTCAACGTATTTGTGTTAAATTTTGACCAAATACTCAGCAAATATCATTGAGTAAGCACCGTATTCACCTGATATGGCCCCCTGTGAGTTTTACCTTTCTCCGCACTGAAATATTCGCTTCGACTCAATTGAAGACATCAAAACAAATTCGACGCGAGAGCTGAAGGCCACCTCGGAAAATTTTTTGACGATTGGAAGAAGCGTTGGCGGATGTGCATCGCTTCGAATGGATGTTACTTTGACGGCGATAAAATAAATTTGGATGATGATTGAAAAAATTTAGTTTTATTTATAAATTACCGATACTATTCTTGTATAGTCGTAGGTGTGTGGGGGATGTAATTATAATTGAAAAAAGAGTAAAGAAATAATGTATATTAAATTTGATTTATTGATTGGTATTTATGCATCGAAAATAGTTCATATTTTTGCTACTAATTATTTCAATTAAAACTAAACAAAGATAAGTCTCTCTGCGCAGCGGAGAGTACAATATTTTTGGCCAGTCCGTCTTTAGCGAATACAAAGTGGATGGTTTGCTCACGCGAGAACAATCCACATAAAGTTGTCCGTGAGAAAAGCAGGATGTACCCAAATCTAAGCCTGAAACAGCCAACGTTTAGCTTTGTGAGTTCTTCATTGCTATTACGAATGTCAATCTAATTGGAAATTGACTGCTTTTAACCCTGGTCGAGACCAACGGTCTGATACACTTAGTGGAGGCTAATGGTGCTTGGCTATGCCAAGTGGTGTTTACATACATTTGTATGGAAATACGTGTTGTATTTACGCTCATATATGTACAATATAGATACATTTTTGAAATTTCTTACCTCTCGATTTGGTTGAAATCAAATTGACTGCCTTGTTCACGCTTGGCGTGGCAATAGCGTTCACAAAAAATGTAACATTTTGGGAAAAATTACATTTTTTCTTAACCTTTTAAAACGCTATAGCGGCCAAAGTATTTGACCTAGGTGGGTCAAATAAATTGCACCGGTTAGGTAATTTAAAGGCCCCACCGGGGTCGTGGCAATAGGCGAAAATGGGTTTTCACCATGTCCCCCCTTTTGTTTCACTACAGGTGGGGGGGGTATAGCGCCGGGGGGAATCAAAACCATTTTGCGAGTTAGTTCACCTCCCCTCTATCGCTACCAGGGGCGTGGCAATAACGTTCACAAAAAATGTAACATTTTGAGAAAAACTACATTTTTCTTAACCTTTAAAACGCTCTAGCGGCTAAAGTATTTGACCTAGATAAACATACAAACCAATTTGGACATGTAACGAATATGAAAACAGATAAATCAACCGTGCGAAGTGATAGAAACTTCTGGAGAAAATAGTTCGAGCTGCAGAACTAAATAGAGAAGGTACCATCTTTTATAAGAGTGTACAGCTGCTGGCGTATGCCGATGATATTGATATCATTTCTTTGGCGCCGCGATTTGAAGGTACCGTTGGAAAGAGGAGTCCTCCTGATTAAAAAATATAATTATAGGTTCCGCAACCGCTTAGTTTACGAGATATTCGACCTAAAAGTTCAAAAATTCCCAAAATTCGAGCATTTCAACAAGCTATTTTACCGCATTAAACACACTTTACTCACATTTTTCACTTCAAATTAATTAATTTAAACAATAAACTTTTAAATAAATCCACATTTTACACTTTTAACCGAAGAAATCTTTATTTTAAAAATTACATTTTACACTCGTAGTGAACATCATGTGTGTGCTAAAATTACGACGAAATGGAGCGCTGCCATGTGATAATAAGGAAATTCGCTGAAATGCCTTTTTTCCCAAAAATTCCTCTATCCATTCATATGGGTATGTTCTTTAATTAAATTTAATAAACAAATATGTAATATAATATACTAATATTATATAATAATATTTAACCATTTTGTAATGAAAACTCAAACTTTGTTTGAATATTAGTGCAAGATAACCAAAAAATATAACCACTTTATAACGAAACTCAATATATTTTTTTTATTTTAACGCAGAAAGGAGTACTATGCGAAAGTACTTCAGTGACCCCGGGTATTCGCTCGACCAGGGTTATTTTTTTAAAGCGCGGCCGAAGGCCACCAACGCAGAAAGGAGTACTACGCGAAAGTACTTCAGTCACCCCGGATATTCGCTCGACCAGGGTTATTTTTTTAAAGCGCGCCGAAGGCCGCCAACGCAGAAAGGAGTACTACGCGAAAGTACTACAGTCACCCCGGGTATTCGCTCGACCAGGGTTATTTTTTTAAAGCGCGGCCGAAGGCCGCCAACGCAGAAAGGAGTACTACGCGAAAGTACTTCAGTCACCCCGGGTATTCGCTCGACCAGGGTTATTTTTTTAAAGCGCGAAGGCCGCCAACGCAGAAAGGAGTATTACGCGAAAGTACTTCAGTCACCCCGGGTATTCGCTCGACCAGGGTTATTTTTTTAAAGCGCGGCCGAAGGCCGCCAACGCAGAAAGGAGTACTACGCGAAAGTACTTCAATCACCCCGATATGAAATAAATTTTACAATATTATTATAGATTTTTACTTATTTATTTTTATTAAACATAAATCGCATATTATACATATACTTACATATGTATAGTATATATGTATACATATGTATATAAACAAAGAAAAATCGTTAAGAATCCTACAAATTTGGTGTTTGAGATGTGGCAACGCTCGTTTTCCTCATAATTGTAAACAATCTAGCCTTTGCAACGATGAGTGTTCTAAGTGATTTTTAAATTAATAAATATAGGTAAAATATTACAAAATAAAAGTGAAATGTGAACTTATTTCAATCTTTAAAGTGTATATTTAAATATAACAAGAGAAAAATGTGAAAAAATTTAGAGAAACATAGAGAAATAACATGTTTTCTTAGTGCAAATTTTTGAATTTTTAAACGTGAATATTTCAAAAAATATTAGTTATTTTTACATTATTTTCGGATATTCCTCCTCTGGAGAAGCTACCCTATCCGCACATATCCCATTTATATGGAAATTCGTTTTTTTTACCCCGCGCCAAAGTAATCGGAATCGTGCCATAACTTTGAAGTTGTAGATAATTTCGTCTATCTTGGAACCAGCGTAAACACCACCAACAATGTCAGCCTAGAAATCTAACGCAGGATAACTCTTGCCAACAGGTGCTACTTCGGACTGAGTAGACAATTGAGAAGCAAAGTCCTCTCTCGACAAACAAAAACCAAACTCTATAAGTCACTCATAATTCCCGTACTGCTATATGGTGCAGAGGCTTGGACGATGTCAACAACTGATGAGTCGACGTTGCGAGTTTTTGAGAGAAAAGTTCTGCGAAAGATTTATGGTCCTTTGCGCGTTTTCCACGGCGAATATCGCATTCGATGGAACGATGAGCTGTACGAGATATACGATGACATTGACATAGTTCAGCATATTAAAAGACAGCGGCTACGCTGGCTAGGTCATGTTGTCCGGATGGATGAAAACACTCCAGCTCTGAAAGTATTCGACGCAGTACCCGCCGGGGGAAGCAGAGGAAGAGGAAGACCTCCACTCCGTTGGAAGGACCAGGTGGAGAAGGACCTGGCTACGCTTGGAATATCCAATTGGCGCCACGTAGCGAAAAGAAGAAACGACTGGCGCGCTGTTGTTAACTCGGCTATAATCGCGTAAGCGGTGTCTACGCCAATTAAGAAGAAGAAGTGATAGAAACATACCAAAGTTCATATATTTGCATACAAAATATATGGGCTCTAGCCAAGCACCATTGGTGCACTAAGGTATAATATTATAAGATCCTTTTTTCGTCCTTTTCGATACGATATCCTTGAATTTTTTTCTGAATTCTATAGACAATAAAATTCTAGGAAGCTACCTGGAATCGCAAGTCGTTTGCTACACTCTAAATATATTTAAATCACATTTAAAAACAAAATATGCCTGGCCAGATCCGAGGGTCTCGATGACGGTTATATTCAATTGGCTCATCTGCTATCATAGGGATAGTAATAAATTTTTGCCGCGGAACTTAGATTGGTTTGCTTCAAAAGACGAACATTTATTGGCATGGTATCCACAAATTACCAGAAAGGTGATCAAAATGTGTTAAAAGGATTGGTTAGTAAAAATCAGATGAATTTAATTTTAGTAGCGCCATCTACTACTATTAGACTGCTATTGCTATAATCATCTGTATACTAAAAATATTCCTGCTACTAAAAGTGTACACAATGTGTTTAATTTTTGAATTATGGTTTAAGGTAACGGTACACTTTCTGAAGAAATTCTTCAGATCAGACCACTATAGCATTTAGCTGTCATATGGTACAAGTTGACCGATCACAAGCGTGTGCTTGTTTGAAATATTTTTTTATTTAAGAAGGGTCTTATTATAGTTTCGGCGCAAACAAAATTAATGTTTTTCTTGCTTTAATCTTAATTAGATATTTTCCAAAATATTTCTGTTACATTATGCATATTTTTTTTTTGTTTACATCTATATATATAAAAGAAAGTTTTGTTAGTTACACCGTTTATAACTCAAGAACGACTGAACCGATTTGGCTGAAAATTGGTGGAGAGGTAGCTTGGAACCAGGATAAGGACATAGTATACCTTTTATCTCTTTATTTCAAAGTTTAATATAACTCATAAATACAAAATTAATGTTTCAAATAATAGATATTTGTTCAAAATTCATGTTTGTAGGAATCATTTGAATATATGCCTACAATTTTAAACAGATTCTTCTTCAAAAATAATACAATTGCTAAGTATTTGTAATAGTAGAAAAGCACTGCAACCAAATATGCAGTGCAATGAATTATAACTGGCTCAGTAATCAGTCGTTGAGTATGTATTATACAACATGCATACAAAAAGACTGATGTCATAACCTTTCCATCCGACTTTTTCGTCTTTCCATGCCTGGGAACCGGTTTATCATGTGCAGTTCACTAGAATGACTGTCGATTGGACGAAATGATGGAGCTATGTTTCTATTGTCACACACCGATGCAAAAATTCGGTTTTATTACGATTAAAGAGCGCTCAAATAATTCTCAGAATCAGTTATTAGTTGTTTTCGCCTGTTTCCAGCTTAGCAAATGTCTTTTCAACGGTGGATTGCCCTGAGCCGAAATTCAACAGTGTTTTCCCCAAAAAAGCAATGCTTTATTAATACACGAAATGCTTTATGATCAATTTTTTTGTAAACTAACACAAGTTGCTTCACAAAAATGCTATATCTTATGAACTATTAGTTATAATCCATCTAATAGAAATCATATAGATGGTAGTAGTAGTATTATATATGTATCAGCCACAGTGAAGCGTGGACGGGTCCTCTAGTAATACATAAAAAATTAGTTCTCAGCGTCGTGGTAATTAATTTAACATTGCAATTCCGACTATTTTGAATTTTCTCTCAGGAATCTAAACAAATCCTTTACATTGTAACTAAAAAGAATTTTTTTTAATTTTAATTATCTATCAATATTTACTTTGTCGAATTCAAAGTAATCCCCACCAGATATAATACACTTAAGTCGACGATTTTACCAGCCCTCGAAACGAAGGCGAATTTTGCCAATGAAAACTTTGGTTGATCAATGGTATTCATTGCATTTTTGGATTTAAATTTGGTAACAATCGTTATTCGATGCGATGGTGATTATCATCGTGTAAAATCCATGAATTTTTCTTCCACAATTCCGACCATTTTCGACGAATCTTCTCACGCAAACGCCTCAATACGGCAAAATAGAACTCCTTATTGACCGTCTGTCCAGCTTTCATGATTCATCAAACCAAGAATATCGAAAAACAATGAGCATCACCTTCATTATTGAGCGAACAGACTCGCAAAGGATATATGTACATGGCGAAAACGTGACCAAAATGTGTGGCTTTTTAGGTGAAAAGTCTGTAAAAACTTCTAATTTTAATTTTATTATCCTATAACGAGATTTATCAATGTACTATAAAATGCTTTTGGTTTTTTCATTTAAGATGAACCAATAAAGAGTTTTGCTGTCAATGGCGAGAACATTTTTTTGAGACGTCAAGGGAGATGAGGACAATGGCATGTTTTCGGAATTTTTACAAAATACTGCTTAAACAATTATCTCCGATATGAAGAATTGTTAAAATTAAATGTATTAAATATTATATAGAACTAGCTGGCCCCGCAGGCGTTGCCCTGCGTGAAATTATATGTTTTGAAATGAAAAGAAAGTTGAATTTACGTTGTGTTAAAAATCATTTATTTTCGATTTTTCTAAATTTTTTTCAATGTAAAGCAGCTTGATAAACAACATTTTTTGGTTTCTGTTCCGGTGCGTAAATATACAGAGAAGATGGCTCTCCAACTCGTGAACACGACGTGTGAAAAACATGGCATTTACAGATTTATGCCACACTCTTCTAGCGACTATCCTTGTATCCTGTTGATTGTCATCGCAAATGCAATTTTCACTCGAAACTGAAATGGCAAATCGTTGAAACTCAAAGGAATTCATAAAATCAAGCATTCTGCCCCTTGTATTTTATAGCTGCGGCACAATCAGTAGGGTTCCATTACAAATTTTCGGCGCATGAAGATTGCGAAAAATAATAATGACAGATCCAACTTAGAGACGCAAATAGTGCGGCGGCACACCAAGCCTCTCCAAAGATTTTAGAAATTCCCCTGGATAATTCACGGCTTCGTATTTTTGGCGGCTAAAATTGCGCGTGCACTCAAGCAATCGTAGCTACGATAATTTGGCCAATGTTGGCATCAACATTCGTGATGAGTTCATATTTCGTATAAGTTAATTGACAAAAGGCAGGTGGAATTGATATCAAGCCACTGGAAGTATCAACCGGAATTCTCTTATTTCCAATTATTATTGAATACGATGTAAAATGTCTTCGGCAATGTAATTTTTGTCCGTATCCTATAATCGTTGCGGATTTGAAGGCTCATATGTCAATATGATCATCGCGAAAAGTATGCGAACTTCAGTGGCATGCGAAGTAGCTATCGAATCGTCCCTCGTTTGATTTCAGCGATTATCATGTTCCAAAAAATTGCTGGCATTCTTCTCAAAAAGTTGCACATACCGTACCATTCACAGTAAGCAATGACTCAAATGAAACTGAACCACGTACATTTATCAATAGCAACCGAAGGTAGAAGCAGTCGTCGTTTTTCGGGTGGATTGTGTAAATTCTTCCTAAGGCATTAGTTGAGAACATACCTGGATGTCAATCTACTAGTTGGCCCTGCTTTCTGCGTAACCATTTCTTCGACGATGCATTCCATGTATAATATCAAGACATTTCCGAATAGAGCAATGTTCTAGCAAACGGATCACTGACGCAAATTGAGAAAAACTCGTCAATGTCGATTTTGTTGAAATACACTCTTTGGCATTCTCCAAATGAACTGCGAGACGCACAACAGTCGGAAAACGTTCATGAATTTCAAAAGTAAATATCTTAAAAAACGCTTCACTACAGTTCACGCATCGACCCATTTGATATTTGCTGATCTCATCTCGTTCAAGGCCAATAACCGCCATGTTGCTTTCTTTGGTGACGTACTTGCAAACGTACTTGATCGATTTCACCAAAGTACAATACTTAACATTGATGAGTTTTGAATGTAAATTAGACAATTTTGACGAATATGGTACGATCCATGTGTTGTCAACTTCGATATTCACTCCTCTAAGTTAAACGCAAAATGTTCTGCCATTGGCGTCTGGTGAGCTACGCCGATAAAGTGGATATCCATCATTTCCAGTTTGCGTTTCCGAAATAAACACTATCCACGTTTCGTGCACTTATTGTCAGACATACAAACCGAAGTGGGATTGTGGTGTCCGCAAGGTCCATGAAGCATATTGGTTTTCATCACTTCGTTTAATACTGGATCTATATCTGGATCAGGAATTTCCGCAGAAATGATCAATTTCATCTGGTGTAACCACCATCCAAAGTAGAATGTGTGCGTGCGGCAAACCTCTTTTTTGCAACTCAACAGAGTACATCCAGCATCTAACAGCACCATATATACATACGTTGCTCCAAGATAAAGTCCATTAAACATCGCAGCTGTTGTTTGAAAAGTCATGCTGTGACATCGTGTTGATCGTTTGCTGATTGACCGCAATCTATAATTCCACACACGTATGTCATCACATCCTGGGAGTAGTCGTTCATGTGTCTTGGGCTGCCATACGTTGATGCCAAAAAGTACGCCGACCGATATTAGCGCTACCTCTTCGTGGCTTCGCAACAAATTTCAATCTGTAATTGATCACTTTGCGTGAAACACATTGTCCAATTTTCCGACTTTTCCTCATGAAAAGTATACGATTTTTTTCTTTCTAAATCTTCCCCGATTGACAACGAACAACCTTTGAAAATTTCTTCATGATTGGTGCAGCCGTTTTTGAGCCTTAGCGTTACTAACACACAAACATTTAAGAAAAGGGCTGGTTTTAGGATTTTTCCGGCAATTATTCGAATTTTTCTCGCCGTAAGAACCATTTTTGAGCTTCAACGAACATTAAAAAAAATAATTTGGTCAGGCGTTGTTGAGTTATGCGTTTAGCAACACATAATGCGATTCATTTTCATATTATAGATTAATATATTTTTTTGAAACTTTCCAAGGTGGATTGTGATGAGTCACATCCTCGTACATATGGTACATTTACTTAAAACTGTTATTATTAGTTCTTAAATAAATTGTTTGCATATTTATGTATGTGTGTACGAGCACATGTATAGTATATAAATTGTATGCATTTATACGATATTTTATGCTTCTATTGTGCACAATTAAATCTAATTGAACAAATGGTTCTTAAAAATAAGGGCAGGTGATGCAGCTTAACGCTTACTGCGTACATTATATAAGAAATAAGTGATACAAAAATATGTGCATATTAATATGTATTTTTCTTTTGGAAACTTAGATCTCAGGAACTAATATACCGATTTCTACCAAATTCGGTGCATTAAATCGTTTTGACTTTAGTATATTTGACTATATCATATATTATAAAATTCCATCTGATTCTTTCACTTTAGAGTGTATAAGATCTTATATTTAGAAAGAGGGAAAATATTTTCCTTATAATTAGGTCAAATCGGTTCTAAATTTCCTCTAACTCCCTTGTACCTCATGTCAAATTTTTCAAGCATCATCTTGACTTTAGCCGTGTATATCGGTCAATATGTGGGGTGTCTAAAAGAAACTCATAGATCAACACTTTTTAATAACAGTGCCTAAATGGATCAAATGAGGTGAATGATTGCCTCTCATAATTGATATAGGATTTTCAAACATCTGGTTGTTTTTATGCCATATGCTATGTTGGTCAAACCGTGGGATATCTCATTCAAAGTTTTCGAGAATCTGGCGAAATTGGACCACGAATAAATCCAGCTCCTATATAATATATGATTTTCGTAATAATCACATAACTAATGCCAAATATATCGATCAGTATGAATTGGTGGAGAAAGTTCGTGAAATTATTGGTATTGGAGAACTCGCCTAATCTATCACCATATGACTATTTTCTATTTCCAAAACTGAAAATCGACATATTAAGTATGTGGGCGCTTTCGCCAATTTTTACACATGAGAAGGAATACCTTAAAGACGTTATTTGAGGTTTCGTTTCAATGGCTTCAAATAATATTAAACATTGTCAAATATGGCACTGGATCGCCCATCTTCACAGTGTCAAGATAATGTTATGCACCGGATATGTTCAAAATGGGTTTAGTAGCTCCCGATATATAAGTTTTAACCTAAGAACGGTCGGTGCCATGTTCATTGTTCATTTTTTACAGCGATGGAGTCCTTAAGCACCATCTTTGTTATGAAATTTAATGATTGATTATAATGTTATACAAAGTTGGGCGTAAGAATACTACCGAATATTTTTACGGTACTAGAAAAATTATAACTATTTGTGTTGTTATTTGGAACAGAAGCATTAGAAAAAATGTTTCTCACAATTTTAAATACAACAACGATGTAAAAGTAATCACTGAGTGCCCGAATTACATTCGAGCTGAAAAAGGTGGGCACTAGTAAAACTTACCACCGGGATAGCTCTCCACAAAATCCTCAAAAAATAAATCAAGATTTGATCGAATAAAAAATATTGAATTTATTTACAACACTTATGAATATAAAATTCTGTCAGCGCGTGGAAATATGCCAACGGCTTTGATATTTAAAACTTGTGAGAGTAGAAAATGCTCGTTCATACTCGAAAGTAGAGAAACTTGTTTTCTATTACTATCAATTCGTGTCTTTTTTAAGCGTGGCGTGGATGTGAATGAAAACTATTGTCAGTCATTTAGTAGGTAGTTCAAAATACCACCAAGCTGACCTTATAATTCGCAACAGAATTACGGAATCTGCTGGTACAGTTTTAACATCTTTTAAATCTTTTAAGAAAGTCTTTAACAGTGACGTTACCATTAGTCGTCGGAACTTCGTTTGTTCCAATAAGCTGTCGTAACTAAGAACTCCGTTGTCCATCAGTTTAGTTTCAAAAAGAGATTAAGAAGAATCCAGACTTTGGACTGATCCAGCGCGCTACATACATCACAAACAACGGACTGAATCACTTCGGGTATTCGTTTTAGGACTAAGAAGGACCCTTATGAAAGTAATTTGCGAACTAGCCCAAGGAATAGGCCTTAAAATGGTCAAAAAGATTGAGTCATGTCAGCCAAAAACAGAAGCGCAAGACATTGTCCATAACATATGTCACAGAGTATGACAGTTCAAGATTTTTTCGTTTTGACAGTCTCTCATACTTGATGAATCGAAGATAGCTATAATAAATGCTTTTCACCAAATAATTATAATTGATAGAGTAGCATATGATGAGTAATTTAATATAACTTTAATTCATTACTTAACTTTTGTTCAAATCCATTTATTCATATACTCATACAATAACAAAATGGTTGCATGCAAAAGAAGTAAGTGTTATTATATTTTGCCGAATAAAAATTAATCAAAAAGCAAGATTATTCCGTCAATAAAAAATTCATAATCGTGTAATGAATAACGCAAATGTTTCAGTAATCCTTTTTCTTGATAAACTTTACTCGAAAGAACTGAGGATAATTTTTTTGAACTAGGCCGAGCACCGCCAACGCCAAAAACAGTCAGTTAATTTATTCTTGTGTTTAACTAGTTTATTTTAGTTTTTTACAAAAGCAATGATACGCCAACGCCAACGTCGATTTCCATTTCGCCGTCGTCTATAGAATGCATACGACAAATTGACATGGTTTGATGCTATTGCGTGCTCTTCGGTAGAGTTGTTTGCACTATATGTCCTTCTCTATAAAGGATGTACATAACTATACGTTTCTGTACTTGATCGCTTTAGCTTTCAAAAGCTCAAAACACGCAGCCCAAACTAAAGACATATTGTTGCTGCGGTGTATTTATGTTAGGTAGAATGGTGTGGTTTGGTGCACTCTTCACTAATTGCAAATCCGATGGATACACATAATCGTTTTTGCATTCTTAAATAATTTGCAATAATTTCCTTAAGGGCCAATCGTATAAATCTTTTCAGTATACAAATCTGTATGACCGTATCAACGGTCACATAATAACAACAATGGTGCCGTTGTACTTCTTTTTTTGTTATTATTTGTTTTGTTGTCCTTGTTGTTATCGTAGCCTTTGGTGCGCTTATTGGAAATTATTGAGCAGACATGCATATTGCTAAGACAGAATTCGTGAGAATGCAGAATCTTCAGAATGGATGATCAGCAACGAGTCGGCTAATCGCTCGTTGTAGAGCTTTGATCGCTTATATATACATACATATACACGTTTGAGCGTACATTCACTGTGTACATATGTACATACACATATAAGTAGGTATATATGTACTTTATGATGCAGTTCAAGGTGGTTTTCGATTATGCTTTGAACACAAAGACGACTGCACGATAGCGAAATTTTTTGTCTGCAAATGTCTTCTTGCTTCCTGAACATTTTGAAGACGGCAGCGACATATCAAGCAGCTGATGTGCAAAACTTCATTGCTTTCGTTCTAAAAGTGTTCACTTAATTGAAATGTAAATGTTATGTTTAAAGTGAAACTTTTTGTGCAAAAAATAACTAAATTGGTCGATTCATTTGTTTCAAATTAGCAATTGTTATTATAAATGATATATCAGAGCTAGTTTATGCTTCTGTTAATAAAATAATATTAGACTTGTGAAAGCTTTGAACAATTTTACATTTCACATATTAGTGACAACTACAGCTACAAGCCTTCTGCTGTGAAGTCGTGCTATTGTCAAAATAACTGTGCCCATAAGAACGTGTGTTTTTAATTTTTGACAGATGATGACTGTCGCTTGTCGCCATCTATGTGTTCCATGCATTACTTGTGCGCTTAGTATTTTGTGCTTAGTGCGTTGTGATTTACTACCAATCTGTAATTCTCCTCATCACAGCAGGTCAAATCAGTTTTAACCAAAACAAAACATAACAGTGAAACCAGAAAAAATATAATACACTCCTCATGCCATGTTATGTTTATGTACATATTATTATTGTATTTTACTTTAATAATATTTTTTTTTTTTTACTTTTTCGTTAAGACAAAACTACTCACAAATTAAGTTAATAAGGCACATACATTCTTATCTATACAAATTCACAAAATATATGCATATGTCTGAAGCATTCAAAATAAAATTGCGTTTAGCGATATGCTTTTTACCGCCTAAAGGCGGGAAGATAATTGCCATACAATCTCGACACATATACCCTACGTGTTATGCGCATGTTTATGTATGTATGTATATATATTTTTCCATTTGAAGGCTTTTACACTTAGATACATCCTTATTTATAATAAATACACACGACATGTGTAGTACTAACTCTAAGTCTTACTATATTCACAAATAAAAAATTAAAATAAGGGTATGTATTCACGTAAAATAAATAGTAATACGAGTACTATTAAATCTACGATACATTCGAATGTATTTTAGTTCAAGGCAATAGGGATTAAAAATGTTGAAAGAGGTAAACGCTATCTCAAAAATCGAGTTTGAGAAGTGTTTCGATGATTAGATGAAACAGTGACATAAGTGCATACGTATCGAATGGGGACTACTTTGAAGGCGACAACTTTATTGTAGACAATAGGGATGGTAAACTCCATTCCGATTCTACTCGAGAATCGAGTTTTCTCGTAAAATAATCGATTTTTCGGAATCGATCTTCAGTAGTCGAAGTCGATTAAGAATCGATTCTTGACATTCAACTTTACTATTAATTAAGTGACTAGTTTCAAGTTATACATACTACATACGAGCACAAGAAAACTCGCGATTCTTAATTCTTGACGATAAATGTATTAAAATGGCTCCTAGCGCTGTACGGATTTACTTCAAAAAAAAAGACAACGGGTCGAATGTCCAGTGACACTAATGTGGAAAGCAATTAAAATATAATAATAGTACGTCTAGCTTAATCAAACATCTCGAAAAATCACACAAACTTTCCTCAACTGCTTCTAATCCTAACCGAAATCGCACATTGAGTGAAAAAGAGAGTGACGATGAAATAATAAGTGTCTCACAACCTAAAATGGTAAATATATGTGACATGTGAAAAGGGGGCTAACGTGCGAAAACTAGTTTTCTGGGAAAAGCTGTTAAAAATAATCGTCAGTTTCTCGTTATCTCATTAATTGTTCTCCTTTTTTTGACACCTAAGGTCACATATAGGTTTTTATTTATAACCTTCAAATCTATATTGCTTTTCTTGTATTTTTCTTTAAGTATATTTAAATGCCAGTTATTGTATTATATCATTTAATGCTTAATTTCTAACAAGTTATTTTTTCAACTATCATTTATTTACAGTCTCGTTTATCAGAAGCTTCTACTGAACTAGTTCCATTCAGTAGTTCATCAAATTTAAATTTAAGGGCCGAGTCAGAGTCAGAGAGACCAACTTTCCAAGGACCTATTGATCGCTGTATAAATAATGCAAGTTCCTTCTCAGTTAAAGTTTAATCGAACTACAATTAATTTTTATATGTTAACATTTATCTGTATTTTTACAGCGGGTGGTCATCGTAATAATGATGCAACAACGTCTCTCATGTACATACATGAATGCTGTCGATAATCTTTCTTTATGCACGCCTGAAAAAAAGTCTTTAGAATGTTTGTAAAAAAATTGCAGCCTCTTTATCAACATCCATATGAGCCTACTATCACAAAACGAATGAAAGAAAAATATGAAGAAGCAAAATTGAAAGATAAAGAAGAATTGAAAAAGGCAGATTCAATATGTCTTACCACATACATTTGGACTCATCAGCACATAATGTGCAGTTACCTTGGTATAACTGCTCATTATTTGAAAGGTAAATATTATTATACCTCGTTTTTTTCAGATTATGAAATGACTTCTTATGAACTTGGTGCGTACTATTTAACCGAACGAAAAACAATTCCATATTTAATCGAAAGATTAAATGAAATTTGTGAAGAGTGGGGGATTGATAAACATAAAATCAGTGCGGTGCTGCCAGACGGAGGAGCCAACATAAAAGGGGCTATCAAACAACATTTTGGAGAAGCAAAACATGTTTCATGTATTGGTCACACTCTCAATAATGTTGGACAAAGTCTTATTTAAGTTGATATTACACAGCCGGCATCTGAATCTGATCAAATTGAGATGCTTAAATCCCTCGATGAAAATGATAGTGATACGGTAAATATCTCGGATCATAATCAGAAATCACAACTAAGAAATTTACTCGTCAAGGTTAAAAAAATAGTTAAACTTTTTAAATGTAGTGAAAATGCCTCTCGAGATTTGAAAATCTTACAAGAAAAATCTGGATCAAACCATCGTTAAAATTAATACAAGAAGTTAGAACTCGCTGGAACTCATTCTATGAGATGTTAGACCGTTTTATTAATCTCGCTGATTACGTGATCAAAGCCACCAGACGTTTTATCAGGTGATGATCTTCTTACGCTTATTGAAATAAAGGATGTTTTGTATCCTTTGTGGTTTGCTGCACATGAAGCTAGTGCAGATAAGCACGTGACTTTGAGTAAATGTAATCCACTGGTAAAAGGACTTCAAGAAGTAAGTATTTTTTTGTTTTTACTATTTATCGTTTTATATAATACATTTAAAGTGAGGTGATCTGATTTTTAAAAGTAAGTACTATCATGAAAAAATAATAGATGAACAGAATACTATCATAAAAGAATAATTGTAATTAACTGTATAATTTTTATTTAATTATTTTTTGCAGAAAACAAATCAGCTTAATCCCATCACGACAGTTGGTAAAGAATTAAAGAAAAGGTTAATGGCTGAAATAAAGCAAACATTTTCCAACATTGAGTCTGTTAAAGTGTATCACATCGCAACGCTTCTTGATCCTCGACACAAAAAAATTGGTTTCCAGAGTATCCTTAATTGTTCACGTGCTATAGAGACTGTGGGTACGTCATTGACATGGAATATTTATTAAACTATAGGGAAAAATTCATTTTTTTTCATTAGGATTTTTGACGATGTGCAATCAATTCCAAGACTTATGGAAATTTCTGTATTATAATACTTTAAATATTAATATGTTATTGGAATTTTATACGTATAGGTTCACTGGTAAAAGAGGAGGTGAAAGTGTCAAAAAACTTAGCTATTGAGTGTGATAGTCGGCTAGCTATTGAAGATCAACAGTCATCAAACAAAGATAAAAATTTCTGGAATTTTTTGGATCAAGCTGTACAATTGAGTAATCAGTACAACGACAATGATGAAGCGGGTGGAGTTCCAATTGAATTAAGGCAATTTATTAATCGGCCGATAGTACATAGATAGAAGTAGTACACCAGATCCATTACTTGTTTGGAAAAGTATCGAAAATGAGTATCCTCACGTATCGAGGGTTACAAAAAAAAATTCTTATCGATTGTTGCGACTTCAACACCTTGTGAACGTTTATTTTCGCATACTGGGCTAACTGCGAATCAAATTCGCAGCCGGTTAACGCCTGATCACTTAAATATGCTTCTGTGTTAAAGATCTGTCGGGGAAAATGTATGGTTTTCTAAAACTGGCAATTAGCTTATTGTTCTTTTACTTATCTTAAATTTATTTAAAAACTTATTTTATTAAACTTGTTTAAACAGCTTGAATTATTTAAAAAAATTTATATGAAATGTAATGTTCTTGGTACATTATTTATAGACAAAAAAATATATTTTTGTGTGTTATTTAATCGATTTCAATTATTCATTCAATTTATGCCTTGCGATTTAATAAATAAATTTTTGTCCTTTTAATTTAAAATCGATTAAAATCGAAAGAATCGATTCTTGCGCTCGATTAATCGATTCATAGAATCGAAAAATATAAAAAAATAATCGGAATCGAGGATCGATTCTTTAAACAATCTTTCCATCCCTAGTAGACAATTGAATAAATATTTTTTTCCCAAAAAACGTATCCCGTTCTTTTAGTCGTCTAATACTTGTATAAGGAATCTCATGTTGTACACCTAATACCATGTTCAGACCGACACTTAATCTCACGATTTCGGCTGTTGAGTAGTTTATCCTACTAATCTTATAAATTTAACCAGATTTCGCCATACAAAAATGACACTTCAAAACCACTTCATCGATGTTATTTGAAACTGATCCACTCTAAATCTCTCGGTGCCACTCTGATTTTGCGCCATCTTCTTGTCAGAATTGGAAATCTATTACATTATCACAGCTGATTTAGACACTACAAGGAGAAAAAAATGTAAACAAACAAATGAATTAACGCAATGAATTTGAATTCACCTCAAAATCGATTTCCAAAATAAAAAAATGCATCCATTATTTCCATTATAGGGAAAATATGTTTTCTTTTAATAAATATTAAGCGATGTGAATTCTTGAATGGCAAAAACATCTGTTTTATCATCTGTCCAACGGCAGTGAAAACGGCTAGATTAGTGAAGAATGTAATCTAATCAATTAAAATTTTTGGTGGGAACATAGTATAATTCATTAAATCGATACAAGCCGACCACAAAATTTTAAAAATTTATTTATTTTTCGAAAAAATTTCATCAATTTTCGGTTTGTTTTTAAACAATTTCCAAGCTTTTTTTTTGTATTGCGATTTCTCGCAAGTCCCTTAGTAAAACCATTCCCTACATTTAGCAGTAGTATTATTTTTGAGGAAGGATCAATTTGAACATATACTTTATCGTTTTCGTTGAAATATTGCACTGCTCTGTGCATATACCTTGACGAAGAAAATGACAATGTCATTTTTTTGTTGTAATATTAAAAATATCTGACGAGTTCGGCCTAAAAAACAAGTTGTTCAGGAGCAGCAATGAGTATAACCCTAAGTTGCATGCATTAAGTCTGTGTTGTAATTTTAATACTCTTGCAATTGGTTGCTACAGAGTTTTATAGTTTTGTTCACCTAGCGGTTGTACGTATCACCTAAAAATAAAGGAGAAAGATATAGTGTTATATGTATCTTTATATATAAAAAGTACGTGTCACGTTGTTTGTTCGCGAGGGACTCATAAACTACTGAACTGATTTCACTAAAATTTAGCACACTGCGTCCAGTTCGAACCAACTTAGAAGATATGATACAATTCATAAATAACGAATATGGTAAAAACTGTATTGAATGGAGGCCCTGTTAAGCGGATATCACCATTAACCATGCACATTGTTGATGTTTATTAAGTAAATTCAACCTATTAAGCGAACAAGTCTATTAACCGGTCAGAAAGGCTGGTAACGAGACATTGAAAAATCGGCTCTAAATTCGTTATTTTTTCCAATGAGATCCCTTGGATTCTTATACCGACAAAAACGTTTTCGCCTTTATTCGATAATAAAATTTTCACTGTATTGAATAGTTTATTATATGAATAATAGTATAAAATGTATACCACAGCAACGCGTGGACGGATCTCCTAGTCTATGTATATAAATGATCAGGATGACGAGAAAAGATGAAATCCGGTTGACTGTCCATGCTGTAACTTGAGTAAAAATTGACATATCTCGATTAAACTTAGAATGTGGGTTTCTTAGTACAAAAATCGAGTTCGTAGATGGGCGTAATCGGACCACTGCCATGCCCACAAATCGCCATTAACCGAAAACATATAAAGTCCATAACTAAGCGGTAAATTAAGATATACAATTGTAATTTAGTACAGAGGATTCCAGAAGCAAAGGGCACATGTGAGCAAAATTGTGTGGGTGTGGCCCTGTCCTCCAACAAGTTTAATGTACATATCTCCTAAAACACTTAAGTTACAACAACCAGTACGCTGCTGAGTACGAATCTTGTAAGAATTTTTACCGACAGTGTAAAAATGGATGAAATCGGAGAATAACCCCGCTCTCTCCCCATATAACTGTACTGTTCAAAACTACTAAAAGCGCGATAAATCAATAACTAGATACGCAAGAGACATTAAATTTTACCACCGAGATGGTAGGGCTATACGAGAGCTGGTGTGAAAATTAGATTATGGGCGTGGCACCGCCCATTTTTTTGTTGAAATTCCATATCTCGGGACTCGACCAAACCGATTTCCACAAAATTTGGTACGTATAATTTTTCTAACATCCCTATGTTATAGTGTGAAAATAGGCAAAATAGAACTACAGCCAAGCCTCCTTCACATACTTGTATAGCACAATTTTAAATTCCACTTGATTCGTTCAGTTTGCAGTACACAAATCAAGAAGCAATTATTATGACGTGATAAAACTTTGCACGAATTATGTCCTTAGTATATGCCATTAAAGGGATAATCCTTGTCTTATAATACTATGTCTGTATGTCAAAAATAGGTTTAATCGGTCCACTACTTCCCTTATACCTAATACAAAAATGTTCAAACTTCGGGGTGACTTTGTACTGCATATATCGGCCAATATGTGAGTTATCCCAAATGGAAATATGAGAGGATATTTTATTCATAACAATGTATCTTTGTGCCTAAAATAGATACATTTGAGCGAAAACTTGGCCTAACCCCTATATAACAAATACCAGGCTTAAAGTATTTCCCTGGCCCTTTTTCCCTTTGATTCATACAAGTTGCAAGAGTATAAAATATTCGGTTGCATTCGAACTTAGCCCTTCCTTACTTGTTTTTATTTATAAATTTCTTTTTTTGAAGTAATAAAATTTGATGATCAAATGATTCTTACATGAATTTTGAACACCTGCTTATGATTTGAAATATAATTTTGGTATTTATGAATTGTATTGACTTTAACAAAAAGAGATAAAAAGTATTATGTGCCCGTCCCCTGGCTCTAAGCTACCTCCCCACTAATTTTCAGCCAAATCGGTTCAACCGTTGTTGAATTATAAATAGTGAAACTAACACTATTTTCTTTTTTATATAGATTACACCACTTTCTTTTATTAGTATATATAGATATGCCATATACTATTTGCCGAATTGCAGTAAAAGTACCCCATTTTTCGACCAAAAATGTCCTCTTTCCCTATTGAGAACGCACGGCTTGCCACGACTGAATTGGTCGAATAGACAAAATTTTCAGAAATTTGGGTTGAAAGAGTATTTCTCAGACGGAATCATTGCTGGGTAGAGTAAGTCAAGAAAAAGGAAATGTTCATGAAATAATTCGCAATTTTTCCTAAAACCTTCGTTTTTATGGAAAAGTATTAGCTTTAACAACTAGTTTGAGAGCGATTTATTTGAATGTATATACCTCCCCTATATTTTGATCCTTGTGATAATCTAAAGACACGATTAATGTGTGGTGTTTTGCCAAGCAACGCTGCGTGAGCATGGTACAAAAACCAATTTTTGTTCTTCTGTTGTGTTTGTCCTTGCAGGTAACATTACGAGATTTTGTTTCCACGTCATAATCATGAGCCCATGATTCGTCACCAGTTATGATATCTGGAGCAGATCTGGGTCTAGCAGAAAAATCAAAGACGAACCAAAAAGGCTCCAAGCTGTCAAAAATTTACTAAACAAAACAATCGAAAATGAAATACGAATTTGGTTAATATAGTACTTGTACAAGGTGCTTTCCAAAGAAAACAGGATTGAAAAAAAAACAGAACAAATGTTTTTTTTGGCAGAATCAATTTATTTTATTCAAAATAGTCTCCTTCTGCTTCAATACAGCTTTTGCAGGGACCAAAATCATGTCGAACGAGTGTTTTAGCCCGTTGACCGGTATGGCCACCAGTATGCCGGTGCAAGCCTTTGAATGGCCTCTACGTCTGCATACCGCTTTCTTATCATGGGCAAATGCATTTTTCCGAAAAGGAAGAAGTCGCATGGTGCCATATCAAGTAAATACGGGGAGTGGTTAATGGTTAAAATGTGATTTTTGGTCAAATAATCGGTCACAAGCGTCGATCGATGAGACGGCGCATTATAGTGCAACAAACGCCAACTTTCATCTTCGCGATATTCGGGCCGTACACGTTTTGGAAGGGTGGAACAAATTCTTTGTGGACAATACCCTTGGAATCATAAAAACAAATCAGCATTGTCTTCACTTTTGACTTCTCCATGCGCCAATTTTTGGGTTTCGGTCCGTCCGGTGCCTTCCATTCAGCACTCTGGCGTTTCGTTTCGGGATCATATTGAAAACACCACGTTTCGTCACCAGTCACAATATTGTAAATAAAGTTTTTGTCCTTTTTTTTAATGATGTCGTCGTCGAATGTTGGATTCTGAGCAATTTTTGGTCGTCCGTCAGCTTGTACCTTTCATAAGCCCAAATGTTTAGTCAAAGCGCGATAAATCGATGTTTTGGAGATATTCAATTCCATTTCCATGAATTTCAATGATGATTTCGGCCGATTTTTGATTAATTCACGCAGAGTTTTGATGGAATTTCCGATAATCACGGATTTTGATTGGCCCACATGTTGATCGTCATTTATGTCTTCACGACCACTTTGAAAACGTTGAAACTACTCGTGCACTCTGCTACGGGATAGGCTATCATCGCCATAAACTTTTCTCATCAATTGAAACGTTTCGGTGAAAGTTTCACAAATTTTAAAACAAAATTTAATGTTGGCTATTTGTTCGAAGCTCATTTTCGCACTGATAACACTAACATTCTGACACTTAAAACGCAATAACTTCAATTCCAATACATGAAATGTCATGAAATTCTCTCTGAACAATCGATAAGGATAGCAAATTCTAACGCACCAGTCGACATATAGATGGAGCCACCAGGGGGCGCTAGATTCAAAAGTCCTGTTCACTTTGGAACACACCTTGTACAGTTAGTGAGATATATATGTTTATAATGCATTTCAGTGACGGAGACCCTGATCTAAAATATTATGACCAAAAGATGCCACACGCTATTGCGATCCAACTTATTTTTTGTCTTATTTATAGCCCCTTATATTTTTAGGAGTGACAATGTTCGGATTTGACACCCATTATAACACCAGCCATTTCAAAGTGCTAAATAATATGTTTACCAAATTTCATCAAGATATCTCGAAAGGAATTCAACTCGTCTCATCATCATTATCAAGTTTGTACACATCAATGTATATATAGGTGTTATACACTACCGTTAAGTAAACAAAACTAGGACACTCTGTGCAACATATTGCAAGAGTATGAAAATGATTATTTATCCTGAACAGAGTGTGTTAAGTTTGCCACGAAATTTGTAACATCCAGAAGAAAACGTCAAAGACCCTATAAAATACATGTGTTTATACATTGGAAGAAAAAATCACCCGGAAATTGTAATTAAACACTCCGGGTAAACGATATTTCAAAAAAATGTTTTTTTGCAAAGGGGCCATCCATAAATTCAAAATGTGACAACTTGTGACAAGGACGGGGGGAGGGGTTAAAAAGTCCTTAAATTCGTGTGACGTAATTTATGGATGGCCCCAAAGTTGGTAGGGCTGTCCTTAATTACTATGTCAGCAGTTGCAAATTTTGTATTTCTAACCAAATTTCGTGTCGGGAATCGATGCGAAAGTTGGAAAAGGCTTACGGTAATTCAGTTTTATCAAAAAACTCAAGCCCACGAGTGGTATAAATCGGTCAAAGAAGGTAGAGAGATCGTTGAAAACATGCCTTGTTCTGGACGACCTGCGACCTCTTCAACTGACGAAAATATTAAAATATTACTCGCGAGTCCGTTCGAATGATTTTGGTGGATAAAGCTGAATTTTTTTCAAATAGAGTACGATTGTGACCTAATTTAAAGCCAAAAACGAAACGGATATCATCTATCAAACACCGTATTCATCCCATTTGACTCCATGTGATTTTTTCTTCTTCCCCAATGTGGAACCCGTTTTCAGTCGATCGAAGAGATAAAACAGAATTCGCTGAAGGCCTTCCCTAAAACCTCGTATGAAAAGTGTTTCGAGGACTGGAAAAATCGTTGGCATAAGTGTATTACATCTGGTGGGGATTATTTGGAAGGCGTCAAAATAAATATTAATGAATAATTAATATTTTGCGTTATATTTACAATTTCCGAGTACTTTTTTGTTATGCTTAAAGTATAATTGATTACTGTATCGAGGCGAGCTGGTAATGCTAAATACGTCCGTCTGGCTGTCTGCACATGTCCTTTTGCACCAAGAAACTGCTATTGTCATGAATGTGTATAGGACAATGTCCAGTAAGAACTCCCACGATTGCGGCAGGATGGATAAAACCTAGTAGTTCAGAACATATCCTGCGTTTTACTCTAGGCCAGAAGGAATTCGCAGTCCGGTGCTTGAAAGTAAAATGACAACGGAGATCCAATTTTTTCTCACTCCGATGTGAGCTGGGTAAGGGTGACCTCTCTTGGTAGCACTTTGGCTTTGCAGTTATCTATGATTCCTGTGTGACCACGTACCTAAACGAGTCCGACAATAAAGCACACTGATTCTTTACCTAGTGCGAAAAGACACTCCTTGACGAACATTGAGCGCACAGTTTGCAAAATTAACGCTAGCATTGGAGTACTAAGTAACACTACATTAATCCGGTAGTTATCTACCTACCTACCTCCGTTCATATCACAATGGTACTCGTCGTGGTCATATAGGAATATAACGAAATGAGGCACATAATTTTATTTAACGTTCAATAAAGTGCTTACCTTCTTGTCTTGCAGCAACTGTTAGTGCCAAAGACTGTAGTGTAGGGCGTTCTACCACCTTGAAAATATCATCGAGACTAGGAGGATCAAGTTGCTCGCTGCGTCGTTGTAGATTAACAAACTGTTCTATTTGCATATGACGCATACTTTTTACGTGTTGGATCATATTAAGCAACGTGAACGTGCTAAAACCACACAATTGGCATGTTAAAGATTTTTGCATCGACTGGGGCGTGTCTTCCACTACAATGCTGCTGCTACGGTTGGTGGGACTTCCATCATTTTCATGAACAGGCATAACACTGTGCGACTCACGAATATTTGGAACAATTTCAACTGCATCTTTAAGTGAATGAGTTTTTGAGTGTGGTGGCATTTGTTCGGTTTTGTTTCGCTCAAAATTTTGCTGTTCCATGATATGTAGTAAATGTTGGAAAATTATACGCATTGTATCATGACGCATATGTTGTGTGTGTAATGACAGCTTTTGGATGGAATTTGTGTAGAAATCACAACAGTTACATTTAAGTTGTACTGTGTTGGAAGCTAGGTGTAAGTGTTTTAGCTTATATTCGTTTTGTGTACCGCCTTCATGTACATGATTTATATAGTTCAATTTTTGTAGATGTTTGTCTGTTTTGCTGTGCAGCTGAAAGTTTGCTTTTAAATTAGTCTTATAGTTGCACAATCGGCAAATGTAATTGTTGTTTAGAATCACCATCACTTCATTGCTATTAGTTACATTAGCTTTCTCAGTGCAACTGCTTTTGACCGTATTGGTTGGTGTTGATTGCTGCTTCTTGCAGCTACGTGAGCGATCAATTAACAAATGTTGGTTTAGTTCGTCTAAAATGTTTGTGCCGTACACCCCGCATACTAAACAACTATAGACGCTTTTTGGACATGGATCGGCATATATGGGTAGCTCCAACGATTCGTCGTTGCTGCAGCTACCACTAACGTTGGAAGAAAAATGTACATCGCTAGTGCTGAACGGATCCGCCGAAGGTAATAATGATGAACTATTGTTAGGTGAATAAGACTGCTGCAAGTGTTGACGTAATTGTTGGAGTTGCTGTTGCTGCTGGTGAACTGTTGACTGCTGTTCTATTTGCATGGAACGCGGTGAGGAACATGGTGAAGTTTTTATCTGCATTTTGGCAACAGATTCATGTTGCTGCTGTTGTTGACTAACAGAGTTGTGCTGCAGCAATTGTATCATGATCGCTTGATTATAAGCTAAATCAGCTAAAGCGATTTCTGGCAAAAAACTATTGGCCAATGCTGGTAATTGTGATTGTGGCACCTGTGTTGCTGCAGCCAATTGTTGTTGCTGATGTGCGGCCATTACTTGCTGATGCTGCTGTAAAAAGCTGTAGGCTTGTATGTGCTTGATATTATTTTGCAGTGCGGCCAAATTATGCGTATGCTTTTCGCTGGTCATATGTATACGAAGATTACGTGCCACAGATGTTTCATAACTGCAAATGTCACAACGAAAGGACGGCTTATTTTTATTGAGCATGCTGCAATTAGTTCCAATGCCATCAACACTGGCGCGACCACCAGCGTTTATAGAAGGACCTCCACTACTGATCATTGACGAACTGGCGACAAGCGTAGAATGCGGTTGTTGCGGCTGAGACTGCGGCAGTGCCTGCTGTTGCTGTTGTTGTTGAGCAGCAGCTGCAGCATTGTTGGACATCAACATTTTGGATGCAACATCCGCTTTTCCACAATTAGCAGCAGCGACGGCGGCTGCTAACATACTTTGTGAACTATTCAACTCCTGCATATTATTCAAATGCTTATCTGACTGCATATGAATAGAAAGATTGCCTTTTGTCGTTGTAGAGTAATTACAAATTTCACACCGATACGGTTTGTATCCACAAGAATATGACTCGCCGCGTGCTAGACGAGGATGCTGTTGACCTGTGGAAAAGAAAAAAGTCAGAAATGAGAAGCAAGTTTTTATTTCGTTTCGGAAAGAAGTATGATCTTTTGTCATGTTACTCATATATTCGGTAACAGCCATTTTATACATTTATACTTGTATTTGCATGCAAATAAATTTGCCGCTTAAACCATTTTGCAATTTTAAAAATCAAGGCGTTTGTTCTCTCTGACTTTTTCTCATTTTGCTGATGAGATTGCAAAAAATGATAATCGTCTGGCTACCGAATCAGCCTAAAAGCTTCGCAGTTCAAAGTGAGGTTTTAAAATTAGGTATCAAGTCGCTTCTAAAGTTCGCAAAATGTGTTGACAGCTTTTATGACGAATACTTAAGCTCAAATTAAATTGAACCTCCATGGGCATTTTTTATGGTCAGTGGGGCTACGTAGGGCGTGACATTCGGCCATTATAACCTAACCTATGTTAAATCTATTAGTGAAAACATAACTATAATCTGCTGATTTCAATATTTTACTAAGAGAGAAACAAGTAAGAAAAGGTAAAGTTTGGGTGCAACCGAACCTTTGTATATTCTCAATTTTTGTTATAAAATGCGAGGGTATATTTTCCGGTGTTGGCAAAATTTTATCTTAAAACAAATTTTAAATAAATTAAATACTCGTCGAAAACGTGAATTGATTATTGGAGTAGTATCCGATATCATATTAATAAAATACTTCTAGGTATATAACACAGCGCTATAAAATATAATGAAGTCCCAATATCTGGGGTATGATGTTATTTTTCTTGCAGGTCTTGTCATGCAGAACGAGAATCAAATTTTGTAATTGCCAAAAGCCTCCGAAGTAAGGCTTAAAAAAATATTTTTTTGTACTTTCGAGAACTATTAGCGTAATTATTATCAACTATTTTTAATTTAAGAACCGTTCAAAAACTTTTGAATAAATATGACGGCTTAATATTGTTGGTCAGAACAATGTGAAACTGACGATGTTGACCTAAACAAGAAACAATTAAAAAAGCATATTTGATATATGTATATATGTTTTCCTTTATTATAATTAATAAATTAGTTTCGTTCCAAATGTTTGCAAAAATTTCGAATATGAAAAAAGTTGAATAACTTAGTCAATTTTTTACCGATTATTGAAAATAAACATTCGTAAAACTCTATATTAAACTCACTTTTTGAATCAAATTCGTATAAAATAGTGTGTGAAAATATCCCCAAAAAGAGGATCAAAAGGGTAACAAAATTTACCTTTGTTGCGCAAAACCAAATAAATCTCTTAAAATTTACTAAGATATTTTTATATCATTAGATAGATCCGAGTTCTTTCTTTCTTAAGCCGTTCCTAAATAATTAACGATCGGTTGAAAATTACGAAAAATCGGTGGTTTGAAATTGGAGCCCCACTCTACTCGACAAGACCTACAAGAAAATAGCTTCACTTCCTAGGTATTTTGGAATGTCAGAATATGCAAATACTCCGTTTCAATCTAACATATGCAAGTTCTATATTTATCATATTATGCTGTATATATACCGATATCCATTACTTATACTAAACAGAATCAAATGACTAAGATTCGACGTATTTGGGTGTATGAGGGAAAAGCCAACCGGAGGTGTGGTTATCATTATGGTAGGGATATGATGTTTAGGTCAAGTCTAGATCGATTTCACTCAAACCACATTTTGTTAAAGCAAATACGTTTCATTTCATAAAAAATTATGTACTGTATATTTGAAAATGCTGAGATCGTCCTTTTTTCCTTTTATTTTCAGTGGGATATACATATTATCCAATAAGAGTAAACGTCATAAAGATGAACGTTAGAAGGAAGCAGCCGAAATGCTTCTGGATTGTAATTACATATTTATTTATTTAATTTGTGAAAGGGTACAAACTATTCTAAATGATGGACAATGGTGTATCGCAGCCCAAACATATAAGTTTCCTATGTTTTTAATACTCAAGCGTGTACATTGTTCACATGTTGCTATAGGGTATAATAGTTTTGTTCACCTCACGGTTTTATCTATCACTTAGAAATTTTTTCCCAGGCAATCTTGGAGCCCAGACTACATTCTCCGAAAGCTGGATTTCAATAGACACTTCCAGGTGAGGACACCATTCTCCGCTGATCTAGGCATAAATATCTCTCTCTATACGTCTACCGAACTCGGCTAGCATCTTCCCAGCAGAAATACTGGGCATAGAAAAAGCCTGCAAATGACAAATTCCAGTATAGTCCACAGCTGCAAGAAAGCACTAAGCTGGATGAAAGACAAGCTCCAACTAGACTTGATCTGAATTCCCGGTCACAGGAACATTTTCGATAACGACAAAGCAGACGAGTTGGCAAAGGCAGGGGCTTTCCTTAACGAATCTGAGGCGGAGCTAATACCAAGCCCGCTTCGATCGATCGAAAGAGAGATCAATAGACAATTTCAACAAATTGCAAACAACAGTTGGAAAAACTTTATGAAATGCATCATAACTAAACAATTATGACCAACTTATGACAGGAAAAGAACCAACGACTTATTAAATAGCTCAAGGAAAAGTATCTACAGAGTAACAGCTACCACAACAGGGCACTGGCCATTTGGGGAACATGCGTCCAAACTGGGTATGCCCTACAACGACATCTACCGAGGCTGCGGAATAGCAGGGAACAAGGAAATAATTTTCCACTTTCTCTGTGAATGCCCAGCCCTAGCACAGATCCGACACAAAACACTTGGAATCCATCAAGCACCAAACCTTGAATGGATTTCTACTATATGCATATCAGACATAAGTAGCTTCATTGAAACCTCAAAATGGTTTAAGAGAGAAGGTGAATCAAAATAGCAGATACAGAAGGTTCTACGAATAGTGTATCAAAATGGCACATCAAGTGCTAATTGAGCCCGATAGTCAACAGGGCTGCACTCCTACCCACCTACCGACCTGGAGCCCAGTGGAGAGATTAAAGTGTGATAGAAATAAATTCAATAATTTTGCAACTTGTTTCTACACTGAAGTGCATTTCACGGACATTGCCTGGAAGTGGAAGTACAGTGAGGTGATCGAGTGGATAGGCTGTTGCACCTGTTAAAAGTTTCTCAGGAGATGTAAGGCAACCTATTACCACTTTTTCTTATTGGACTTTGACCAGGAAAAGGGAATCTGGAAAAGCTTTATTGTTATCCAATAAAACAACCAAATTGTGTTTTCGTTGTTTATACGTATGGTTAAGCTGTATTATATTGGCCTAAAAGTAAACGATTCATCTGATAGTTACCACATAGTTAATTTTACTAACTATTGGCGCATTATGAAAAATGCCTGAACGCCTCCACCTGGAGGTGGCCAACTATTCGAAAACCCAGAAACTACGCAAATAAATTTACTCATTATGAAGTAATTATAAACCAACAATTAAGGCAGTTGGAAGCAAAAGAACAATTATGCGCCGAATTAGATATAACTTTGTTCAAAACCGAAAAGCTTTTAAGTTATGCTTTCAATACAAAAAATTTTAATCCTACAAATAAGGAAATAAATGCTGAAATTTATGCAACAGATAAGGAAGAGCTTGCCCGCGAAACAGATTGGAACTTGAAAGGCCCAGTGGAAAAAAGAAAGCTGAACTTCTCAGCTTGTGGTTCCAGCTACTCCAAAAACCATACAAAAAAAGCCGCAACAAATCAAAAAGAAAAGAAAATCTCACGACCTCCGCCAATAATAATATCGAGTGACTGTAATTACCAAAAAATGTATAATATTACGAATAATGAGGCAAAAATAAATAAAATATATATAAAAACAATACATCCGACTCTGATGATTATAGAAAGTAGACCAAAAACGATTTATAACAAGTAAGGAAGGGCTAAGTTCGGGTGTCACCGAACATTTTATACTCTCGCATGATAAAGTGATAATCGAGATTTCATTATTCGACATTTACATATTTTTTTATTTTGCTGTAAAATTAATTAGATTAGATCAATTTGTGTACTTTGAGTATTGAATTGTATTTTCATTTCCTAATGTATATATTATACAGAGAAGGCATCAGATAGAATTCAAAATAGCGTTATATTGGGAGAAGGAGTGGTTCTGAACCGATTTCACTCCATATTTCGTACATGTCATCAGAGTGTTAGAAAATATTATATACCGAAATCGGTGGAGTAGTTCCTGAGATATGGTTTTTGGTCCATAAGTGGGCGACGCCACGCCCATTTCCGATTTTTAAAACAAGTCTGGGTGCAGCTTCCTTCTGCAGTTCGTTCCGTAAAATTTAGGGTTTCTGACGTTTTTTGTTAGTCGGTCAACGCACTTTTAGTGATTTTCAACATAACCTTTGTATGGGAGGTGGGCGTGGTTATTATCCGATCTCTTCCATTTTTGAACTGTATATGGAAATGCCTGAAAGAAACGACTCTATAGAGTTTGGTTGACACAGCTATAATAGTTTCCGAGATATGTACAAAAAACATAGTAGGGGGCGGGGCCACGCCCACTTTTCCAAAAAAATTACGTCAAAATATGCCCCTACCTAATGCCATCCTTTGTGCCAAATTTCACTTTAATATTTTTATTTATGGCTTAGTTATGACACTTTATAGGTTTTCAGTTTCCGCCATTTTGTGGCCGTGGCAGTGAGCCGATTTTGCCCATCTTCGAACTTAACCTTCTTATGGACCCTAGAAATACATGCACCATCATGATATCTCAATTTTTACTCAAGTTACAGCTTGCACGGACGGACGGACAGACGGACGGACAGACAGACATCCGGATTTCAACTCTACTCGTCACCCTGATCACTTTGGTATATACATATAACCCTATATCTGACTCTTTTAGTTTTAGGACTTACAAACAACCGTTATGTGAACAAAACTATAATACTCTCCTTAGCAACTTTGTTGCGAGAGTATAAAAAGCAAATGTTTGTTCATTACTTCGTATCGGCATAGTATATCTCTCCAGCAAATACTTTCATAACTTTTGGAAAAACTGCTTGCTATGCGTCTTAACAACATAATTGAAGAAAGGAAGCTGATACTGGTGCATCAGTTTGGCTTTCGAAAAAATCACTGCGCCATTGACCAAGTGCATAGTATAACTTGAGTCATTGAAAAATGCCTTTGAAGAAAAAAGTTTGCTGGGCCGTCGACGTTTCTAAAGTCTTTGAGAAAGTTTGCCATGGCGGGCTCCTAAGCAAAATTTAGATGCTTTTATCAAAAGAATATTACAATATTTTAAAATCTTACCTTCGAACCGCTTTTTTCGAATTAAACATGTAAATATGTATGATTTAAAGGAAATAAAAGCGGGTATTCCTCATGGCAGTGTGTTAGGACCCATCCATAACCTACTTTTTACATGCGATCTACCACACGATGACAATTGTATTACAGAAACATTTGCAGATGATATTGCGGTTTTGTCTGTCGGCAAAACACAAATTGCATCAGTTGCAACATTGCAAGAACATTTAAACAAAATGGACAGCTAAATGGCGAAAAAATTAAACAAAATGGTGTGCAAATACCATATCACAATACTGCGAAATACCTAGGCATCATCCTGGACACAAAACTTTGATGGAGTGCAGATGTCAAAAAGAAAAAAGAAGAATTAGAAATAAAATTCAGAAACATGTATTGGCTATTGGGTAGAAACTCTGCACTATCCACATATAACAAAACTCTTGTTTGCAAACGAGTGTTCAACCTGTTGCCGCATCAATCAACAAATATACAAATTTTCATATGGAAAGATTTTCTGACCATGTTCTCTCTCTTGTCGCTCAAAGTAAATGGAAAGAAAAGCTTAAGCGCAAAAAACCGTATCACCTTATACATACAACAACCAGACTCTGCAATTTTTACGCAGAGCACCATTAATTATTTTGTATTATACAATAAGCAAAACTAATTTTTCGTTAGTTTATTTTATTTTAACTATTTACAATGGCAATGAAATAAAAGAAAAAAAACCTGAAACTAATCAAGTTATATATAAGGATATATATCTATAAATGATCAGGATGACGGAACGAGTTAAAATCCGGATGTCTGTCTGTCTATCTGTCCGTCCGTGCAAGTTGTAACTTGAGTAAAAATTAAAATATCTTGATGAAAAAAAATTGGCGTGGGCCTAAAAACTTTGTTGTATATACTTTCCAAATCAATAAAGCTATATCATCAATATTTACGCAAAATTAAATTTTGTCAACCCTCCTGTGCGATAGTGTGAAAAGAGCGAAATTGGATGATAATCTTTTGTTAAAAATTACTAAGATTTATCGTACATCTGTAAATGAATGAGCCAGAGACATAAAATGTGTTGTGACATCGCCTACATTTAGGTGAAAATCCATGTCTCGGAATCTATTCAAGCGATATCAACCATATTCGGTATAACCACGCCTACTTTCTATATCGCTCAATTTTAAATTCCATATGATTCTTTTACATTCCAGAACACAAATCAAGCACTAATTTATATATCGAGAAAAAACAGTTGAACATTTTTGAGGTAAAATTGTGAAAATCAGGCCGTAAGTATTCAATATCCAACCTATCGAATATATGAACCCCAGAGTTCATGGAGGATGGAGTCATGTGTAGAAGTTCACGCATGTGAGGAAAGTTCTCTGATTGCCATGCACTTGGGAGTGGCCAGAAACGAATCTTTTAAATATGGCTGAAGCAGCTCATGACTTCCGGTCTTTGACCAAGTATCCTTTGGGTAGCCAAAGAACATCCGTTTAAAGGCGAGCGGAAGATAGAAGCGAAATATCCCCTCCACAGGGTTGTACGCTGAGTTTGGGAAAAATGAAAAACAGCCTCGGATGAGAGAACCCAGAATGTCCGGTCTCTTAATTGGGAAGATGCCGCTGCCCAGGTGGTTGATGTCCACGTTAAAGTGAAGGCTGACATCCCCGACGTCCAATAAGTATAATATAAAATATATTTTGAGCTGCACCGAAATGTGTACTTTTTGCTTATACTCTTAAAACTAAATTATTACTTTTATTTATACTAACTATTATGTTAACTAATTACTAGTTGATAGTTTCTTTAGATACAGATTATATTATTTGTTTACATATATATTGTTTGCTTAGATACATTTGCTTTGCTTTAAGATAAGGTTGTTGTGGTATTCAAAATCAATGTTTTTCTGATACTTGTTTGTTTAGGATTGTTTGTTGCAGTGATAGTGCATTTCAATTGTTCCAACTCAAGGTTGTGTTGATGCATTCTGCTACTGAAACAAGAAGTTGATGTTGTTACTATTATAAGGAATACGTTCCTCAACTAGCGCAAATTCGGTGTGGGATTCATGGAGGAGAGAGACTTCGTCATCGAGTACTGTCACTTACCCGGTGGATGAAAGTCTAGCCACAATCCGTATCAAAGTGAAGTTCTTCAACATATCGCTGATTTGCGCCCACGCCCCGACGGAAGAGAAGGACGATGTGGCCAAAGATGCCTTCTATGAACGCTTGGAGCGCACCTATGAGAGTTGCCCCCACTATGGGCCCGAAATATGGTTATCTGCAGTACTAAATTCCAGCATAGAAAAATTCATCAACCTACCTAGCTGTCCCCGGGTCGAAAACCCGCCAACCAGATTCTTCATGTTATGTCAGACTAAACACATGTCTCCATTATTTTAAATGTGCGTACGCTCAGAGGTCCTAACATGGACTCGGACCAATATCTTGTTGCAGCCACGATACGCACTCATCCCCGTGCAGCAAAAAGTGCACGTGAACAAACACAAGGTGGGTTTGACGTCGAGAAGCTGCAATCACAACAGATAGCCGATAGCTTTTCTACTCGACTTGCATTCCTGCTCTCTGAGAGCACTCATCAACAACTCGTTATAAGGGAACCGTTGGACGGCATTTCAAGCACTTTACGTACATCTGCAAACGAAACTATTGTTTTTCGGAAAAGGCAAATGAACAGTTGGTAAGACGAGGAGTGCCGTATAGCAGCGGAAAGAAAATAGGCTGTCTACCTCGCAACGTTACGAGCGACTACAACACGTGCGGGATGGGATCCATACCGAGAGCTGAAGAGGGAAGCGCAACGCCTTCGCAGACGAAAAAAGAGTGAGGCCGTAATGAGCGAGAATGAAGAGCTCGACAAGCTGGCCGACAGGGGTAATGCTCGAAGATTCTACGAAAAAATACCGCGGCTAACTGAAGGTTTCAAGACCGGAGCAAACTCTTGTAGAACCCCCAGTAGTGATTTAGTAACCGATGCCCAGAGCTTACTAAAACTATTTAGGAAACATTCTCCAACCTGCTAAATGGCATTGAAAGTATAACGCCAGGAGAAGGCGAAACCGTTCCCCCATTGGTGACGATGAAGCAGACGTTGCATTGCTCGACCATGAGGAAGTTCGAATAGCAATTACCTGTCTGAAGAACAACAAAGCAGCGGGGGCTGAAGGATTGCCGGCCGAGCATTCAAACACGGCGGCGAAGAACTGATAAGGAGCATGCATCAGCTTCTCAGTGTGGCCTTAGACCTGCCAAATAAACAACTGACCAGATATGCTCCATGAGCCAAATCTTGGAAAAGACCCGTGAAAAGAGAATCGACACACACCACCTCTTCGTCGATTCCAAAGCTGCCTTTGACAGCACGAAAAGGAGCTGCATTTATGCCGCGATATCTGAATTTGATATCCCCGCAAAACTAATAAGGCTATGTAAAATGACTTTGAGCAACACCAAAAGCTCCTTCAGGATCGGGAAGGGCCTCTCCGCTTGTCCAAATAGATAGTTGTGGCAATTTTCTAAATGCAGACGTCGATACAAAATATATGCATTTGTCGCAGCCATATCTAAGAAGCCATTCGATGCCAAACAAGGTTTGAGACAAGGCGATTCTCTTTCATGTGAGAAAATAATTCGAGCTGCAGAACTTAACCGAAAAGGTACAATCTTCTATAAGAGTGTACAGCTGCTGGCGTATGCTAATGACTGACATAATTGGCCTTAACAATCGCGCTGTTAGTTCTGCTTTCTCCATAATGGATAAGGCAGCGGAGCAAATGGGTCTGGTGGTAAACAAAGGCAAGACGAAATATCTTATGTCATCAAACAAACAGTCGTCGCACTCGCGACTTGGCACTCACGTCACTGTTGACAGTCATAACTTCGAAGTTGTAGATAATTTTGTCTATTTAGGAACCAGCATCAACCCCAACAACAATGTCAGCCTCAAAATTCAACGTAGGATATCTCTTGCCAACAGGTGCTATTTCAGACTAAGTAGGCAATTAGGAAGTAAAGTCCTCTCTCGACGAACAAAAATAAAACTCTATAAGTCACTCATCATTCCCATCCTGCTATATGGTGCAGAGGCGTTGACGATGACAACATCTGATGAGTCAACGTTGCGAGTTTTCGAGAGAAAAGTTCTGCGAAAGATTTGCTGTCCTTTGCGCGTTGGACACGGCGAATATCTCATTCGATGAAACGATGAGCTGAATGAGATATATGATGACATTGACATTGATCAGCGAATTAAAAGACAGCGGCTACGCTGGTTAGGTCATGTTGTTCACGCCAGTAAAAGAAGGAAGAAGAGTTGCTTTAGGGTATCATATTGCTTGAAAGATGAAACACTTTGGCGTTAAAGAATTCCTCATAGGTCTCCATCACAATACTATTTTCAGAGATTGAAATAACGCCTTTATCGCTTTGATCCATGTACATTGCATAGGAAAATTCATTCATCAGCGAATTACTATCAGTTCGTTTTCCAACAAATCAGTGTCAATTTAATCATTCATTTTGCCTCGTACAAAGCATATTTTGGACTTTCCCTTTGCTGATAATTCTGCCCATACCATGTGTGATCCGCTCCTAAAAAATGCGCGAACGAATGTTTACACGTAGTATAGGCGCCTCAGGAAGGTGAACGTACTGCTAAAATTAATCTGCGAGATACCGCGGAAAGCGTATAGGTCCGTATCCAGCTCTCAAGTAATTGCTCAAAAAAAAAAATACATTATTTCTTCAAGTAATTTTGACAGCTGGTTACGCATTGTGAATGATCGACATTAGAAGAACAAGAGAGAATAAACAAAGAAAATAAGCTTTATTCGTAATATGTATGTATATACATATGTGTGTAGTAACATAAATATTTTCCTTAAGATTTAAGGAATGTTGTTGATGATTGTTAAGTTTTATACAACATTTCAAAATAAAATATACCTCATAATAATGATTTTAACTAATTTAGGATGAATTTAACGACTACTTTGAATTTCCTTCAAGAAACAATTGTTGATTTCATGTTTCTTTGCAAAACCAGGTTTGCCATATTCGCATTTTATTGAGAAAATGTTTTAAAAATTAGTACTAGATTTCTTTAGAGCTGCATACTAGCAAAAGAAAATTTACCGCAGGAAATTTTCTTGACCATTTCATAAGCGTTTTTTTATATGAAGTGTTTACATTTCTTGAGAGCTGGATACTAAGCTTATGTGTGGACAATAGCTGATTGGTGCCATATTCACCGCTGCTTTGGAAAATTTTTGACAGTCATATAAATATGCAATTTTGCAGCTCGTTCTAGGTTATCAAATATATACATATGTAAATATGTAAATAAATATGGCCACACTAGGCAATTTTCACCGTGAGACAGGAGAGCAACGCCACGGTCGTCCCAACCGATGAGGTACAGATGTTTCGGTAGGGCCGATATGTAAGTAGTAATGAAGCGACGTGGAAAGCACTCGGCTTACTAATAATGATCTTGCTGTGCACCTTCCAAACGGAGAGTTCATGTACTTACGGATTAAAGCCTCCGAGACCGATTTGCAACACTGACTATTACTACCTTCATCGCATTTTTCTGCCTGAGCCAGGAAGACGAGCTTGCTCCGACTTTGTTCTATGTAGAAGTGCCAAAATATTATAAATGAAAAACGTCACCAATATAAAATAAATATTGCCTGAGCACTCTTCAAACTCCAACAATTGTAGGACAAGTATAAAAACGCTTGTCAGAACCCATTGCTCGATACCAAGAGATAACAGTAGCCAACGATGACATAATTTTTAACGAAGCGCTGAAACTTATTGAGGATAAAGTTGGAAAATTGATGAACGATTTCAGTATGCCTAACCCACAACGAACAGAAAATCTGTCCGCTGTCCTCATATTACCGGAACAAAGGCAAAACTTTCTAGCTAAACTTGCTGCTGACACAATTCGCTGGCTGTTGCGTCTTCCGAAACATTCGCATTCCTACTTAGTGGTGGAAAAACCGCACACGCACTACTCAAGCTCCCCCTGAATATTGCAAGTGAAGAAACGCCCATTTGCATCATCAGCAAAGGGAGTAGACAGGGTGCTCTACTGTAATAATGCACTTTGATCGTGTGGGACGAATGCACAATGTCGCAAACGCGAGCGATTGGAGCACTGGATCGCAGCTTGCAAGACATTTCCGGCAGACGTTGCCGATTATCGAGCGAGGTACTCCCTCGACCAGCCAGGGGAACCCTTCCACAAGTTGAAACTCAAAATTGGTGTGCCTGTCATACTGATGCGTAAACTGGATGCGCCCAGACTGTAAGAGCTAAGTTAAATAAAAGTCAAAGACAAACTCTAAAAGTAGCCGGCATTCGCTTGCTTCTTCCACGAAAAATTGTGCGTGGGTTGCTCGCTTGTGTCGAGAGCAAGAAACCTTTTTATTTAAGCTGAAAACAAAAGTACCACATTGATGTTTACCGGGATGTACTGCAGTATAATGATTTCTAGCTCTCTACGACCTGAGCCAAAAACACTACATAAGCGTAATCAACTCTCCCGTTCTATCAGTCACTAAATTTAAAATTGATCTTAAATTATTTTGATTCTGAAAATGTGAATAGACATTATTTTTACTGTTTTTGCAGAATTTATTTTACTAAACGAAACACTTAACTCATTGAAATGAAGAAATAACAGGCTTTTATACATTTAATACATTTTCTCATGCAAACCAATTAAACAATATTTACTGAGTTAATAACAATAAAAAAGTAAACAAATCAATTAACGTGCAACGAAAAAGTAAAAAAACCTAAATTTACACACCGTCGATTTTGACACCGTCTAGAAACTCCTTACCTATTCTTTCTTCGATTGTGTTTTGCTCATGTTTTAAACAGAAACGATATTTAACCGTTATATAGTCTATCCGCGATGTGTTTCCTTTGAATTTATTTTAATTTGATTGTGAAATTTTTTGAAATGCTTTCTGTATCACGAAAAACAATTTATAATGTCACGCACGCGCGACATGGCTCTCACGTCACTGTAGACAGTCACAACTTTGAAGTCGTAGATAGTTTCGACTATCTTGGAACCAGTCTAAACACCACCAACAATGTCAGCCTGGAAATCCAACGCAGGATAACTCTTGCCAACAGGTACTACTTCGGACTAAGTAGGCAATTGAGAAGTAAAGTCCTCTCTCGACGAACAAAAACCAAACTCTATAAGTCACTCATTATTCCCGTCCTGCTATATGGTGCAGAGGCTTATAAGATGGCAGCAACTGATGAGTCGACGTTACGAGTTTTCGAGAGAAAGGTTCTCCGAAAAATTTATTGTCCTTTGCGTGTTGGCCATGGCGAATATCGCATTCGATGGAACGATGAGCTGTATGAGATATACGACCGCATTGACATAGTTTAGCGAATTAAAACACAGCTGCTACGCTGGCTAGGTCATGTTGTCCGAATGGACGAAAACACTCCAGCTCTGAAAGTATTCGACGCCGTACCCGCCGGGAGAAGCAGAGGAAGAGGAAGACTTCCACTCTGTTCGAAGGACCAAGTGGAGAAGGACCAATTGCGCCACGTAGCGAAAAGAAGAAACGACTGGCACGCTGTTGTTAACTCGTCTATAATCACGTAAGCGGTGTCTACGCCAGTAAAGAAGAAGAATGCCATAAACCAATGCTTTCTTTAGTCAATGTGGAAAAGCGTTTCACATTCGCTTTCACGATGATTAATCATCCCTCAGAGTATTGAGATGAAAATTTGAAATTAAGTGCAACGAAATTTGGCTTTTTAACAACCAAAAGCCAAAGCCAAAACTTTCAAGGTCATTGATACCCCACCGCAGAGCTCTGACCTTAATCCCATTGATAATTTGTGGCTCCACCTAAAGAAAAAAGTGGCGAAAAAAGAGCCGAAAAATCGAACAGCACTGAAGTCTGCCATACTCGAAGAGTGGCCCAAGATCCCATTGGAATATGACCTACCAAAGTTGGTTCATTCTATGAAAAACGCCTTCAACATGTACATAGTATGCATTGTCACCAAAGTCCCGAAAGTGTTAAAGTCGTCTGGAAGGTTGGCATCCACTTTATCGGTTACTTGTCGACGCAGTTAATTGTTGCAAAAAGTGCTCAAAGAACATAATGAACGTAATGGCAAAACTTGATCCTTATAATAAAGCTAAATTCTTGATTATGAAATGAAATGTGTTTAATTCGTCATTAATTACATGTCTAAAAAAATGTCTGTAAAATAGATCGTTCAATTTCGTACAATAAAATAATTAATTAGCTACGAAACTTAATGTTTGTAATAATTACTTACTTGCAAACATTTAAGTATTAAAAGTGGCCTCTGGCAGCATAAGCGAGAAATCATATTTCACATGGATGTGACATAGACAATTTTTTATACTCTGATCAGAGTATATTATGTTTACTACGTTGTTTGTAACACTCAGAAGAAAACGTCGGATACCCTATATATAAAATCGGTCTGAATCGATTTAGACTTTTTCGTTTTTCTGCCTGCATATATGGGAACTAGTCTCTCAGGGTATTATAGTTTCGGAGCAGCCGAAGTTTTTTTTATTCTTTTTTTTTGCGTTTTGCTGATTACTTCATCTTTAATTTCAAATGTAATTTCTCCTTAAAATATTTTATGAAGGAGTTCATTGGTTTTTTTGGTGTCAATGACAAAAGGACTCGAGAATATAAATATCATTCGTATACAGATTCGTAAACAATTCTCTGGCATTCGACTTCACGTGTATTAGTGAATTAACCCCACGTGTCTTAATGAGTGTACATTTTACAGTTAATTTTTGCTCCATTACGCACGTGCTCGTTATGATAATTATCGGTACGTCGGTAATGTGTCATAATTTGCAATGACACACGTAGGACGCAAGCATTATTTATATGCAAATTAAGCATATTTATATGATAATCACTTATCGTTTCAAATGAGAGTTTTAATCAACGCATGCCATCATTGCCGACCCTTTAACTTGTTCTGTAATCATTCTTTCCAATTCACGCATTTCTTGATTGAGGAAATCTTGTATATGTAATGTACTACTAATTTTAAAGCCCAACATCAATTCGGCGCATTACATCAGGGTGAGTTGTTTGCATTTGACACATACATATGTACATATGCACACAGAGAAAGAAACTCATAAACTCTACAGACTGGGAATATTACGTTAAACTTAGGTTCATGTTATTCTAAATTAAACAGTTTTTTTGAGAGTCAACCACTCATATTCAACTCAATTTTTTATAAAAACGTATAACTATACTATATATTAATGAAAAATGTAAACCCACACACATAACAAACCACAGAACTAACATTTGTTATGAACAATGATATAATTTTAAAACAAGTTATTTTACGTTATGTTCTATATTTAACAATGGTGTACATACATAACAAAGCTAAATAAAAAGGTTTGTTAAAAATCTCGGCTAAACAAGCGTTGAACATACATTTTATTGATTTCTTCATACCACACAGCTTCAGTATTTTTTCCATATCTTTTAAACTTTTTGGACGCTTTTCTCTTATCCTTTACCCCACAAAATTCCAGCAGTTCCCAATTCGATTGCGATATGATTTCTTTCCTGGCTCCGTGAAAGACTCCATAAAAACTACCCAACACGTAACTTGGTTATAGATACCCACACTATTAAATCGGAAATAGCGAATGCTTTACGGTGAAGAGTTTTCCCTAAAACTGTGGCATTTCCTCATCCTGATGTACTCCAAGTTTTGAGAGTTTTGTCCACTATAGCCGCTGTTTCTTAATTCCGGTAATGAAATGTGACTTTTTGGCTGGACGTCGCGCTAATACCGGTAATCTGAGTTTATTCAGGACACATTTCAGCATTTTGAAATCGATCAGTGGTTCACATCCGTTTAATTTGTTGCTCGTGACGAGACTTTACTTTTTTCGGAAATAACAATTAATCGTTGTCACATAAAAACCAAAAACAAAACAAATAGTGAAATTGAGCGAAAAGTGGCAGTTTAAAAATGAAACATTTGAATGTACATACTTATGTATGTAGCAGGTTTGTCCGGAAAGTAATAGGACTAAGTCGATTTCAAAAAAGTTTTTGAACTAATCTTTGCATTTCTTTAAAAACTTTAAAAATAGGCTCTTTCTGCATCGATGCAGCGCTGCCAGCGCGATTTCCAAGCATTGATGGCGTCACGGAAGGCATTCTACGTATTAGCCTTGATAGCCGAGGTGCATGCTGCTTGGATCCCCTTTCATCGACCTTTTCAGGCAAGGAAACAAAAAAAAAGTCCGGGGGCCACATCTACGCTGTAGGGCGGCTGCGGAAGCGTTGGGATGCCGGCCTTGGTTAGGTAGCTGTTCACAAGAAAAGCCGGTGTGAGTCTGGACATTGTCGTGGTGCAACTTCCACCCACTTGAATCTTCGTTTGAGTCTTTAGAGGATTTCCACGTAAAACATGGGATATACCGTCGCCAGAAGGAACAAATTCATGGGGAATGATGCCTTTGATGTCAAAAAATATAATGAGAATCGTTTTCACTTTGGCTTTGCTGATTCATCAGCGATCTTTTCCCGGCCCTCCAAATAGTCCTGGTGCCACCGAAAAACACCTCCGTTTGCTAAAAAAAAACTTCTGGGTAAGCCTGACTGATCACATCAAACGTCTCTGGCGCAGATTTACCGAGTTTCACACGGAATTTAAAAGCGTACCTCTGCTCTGCTGCATTTTCAGCTTACATCACTCAGATGAAAACGTCGCGCGAAAATGTTTGTCCTGAATCTATAGGTGCTCGGAGACAACTGACCAGACGTTCGTTAGCTGGGAATACCCTCTATCTTGATAATTACTAAAAGTGCAATAACTTAATGAATATGGTAAATTAGCCACAAATATTAAACTACATAACCAGAATTTCAGGGAAGAGGTTTGTGGGAGCCGGTGTAAAAATTAAACAATGGGCGTGAAACCGCCCACTTTTAGGAGGAATTTTATTTCTCGAACACTATTTGAACTAATATGTGTGATGGTATGGGTCAGTCTGAGTTCTAGTTTTGAAATTCGAAATAATATTTTTGGGATAACCGCATGCCTTTTTGCCAAAAATGGGTAAATCAGGTCAATACTTCTCCAGATCGATCATGTTGTGATAGATGAACGACATGTCTCCAGTGTCCGGCCCAGTATGTGACGTGCGTACGCTCCGAAGACTTAATATCGACTCGGATCACTATCTACTTGCGACAGCTGGTACGATGGAGACTGTTGCGTCGCAGTGGAGAAAAAACAGGCAACACTAGCGGGGTGGGATAAATACCGAAAGTTGAAGAGGTAAGCGAACTGGAAAGTTCTAAAAAAAGATGAGGCGACTAACGGAAGGTTTCAAGACCAGAGCCTACTCTTTTGGGGCACAAAGTGGTGATCAAGTTGCTGACGCCCAGAGAATACTTAAATTATGGAGGGAACACTTCTCCAGCCTGCTGAATGGCAGTGAACACACAACTCCAGGAGAAGGCGAACGCGATTTCCCAATCGGTGACGATGGAGCAGACGTTCCATTGCCCGACCATGAAGAAGTACGAATAGCAATTACCCGTCTGAAGAACAACAAAGCAGCGTGGGCCGCTGAATTACCGGCCGAGCTATTCAAACACGGCGGCGAAGAACTGATAAGGGGCTTGCAACAGCTTCTTATCTTCAACATGGTCGGACGAAAGCATGCCCAACGTTTGGAATTTAAGTGTGCTCTGCCCAATCCACAAAAAGGGAGACCCCACAATCTGCGCCAACCACCGTGGAATAAACCTCCTTAACATCGCGTATAAAGTTCTATCGAGCGTATTGTGTGAAAGATTAAAACCCACCGTCAACAAACTGATTGGACTTTATCAGTGTGCTATAGACCTGGAAAATAAACAACCGACCAGATATTCACCATGCGCCAAATTTTGGAAAATACCCGTGAAAAGAGAATCGACACCACCTCTTCGTCGATTTCAAAGCTGCTTTCGACAGCACGAAAAGGAGCTGCCTCTATGCCGCGATGTCTGAATTTGGTATCCCTGCAAAACTAATACGGCTGTGTAAACTGACGTTGAGCAACACCAAAAGCTCCGTCAGGATCGGGAAGGACCTCTCCGAGCCGTTCGATACCAAACGAGGGTTCAGACAAGGCGACTCCCTATAGTGCGGCTTCTTCAACCTGCTGCTAGAGAAAAGAATTCGAGCTGCAGAACTTAATCGAGCAGGTACAATTTTTAATAAGATTTTTTGATGTACAGCTGCTGGCGTATGCCGATGATATTGATATCATCGGCCTCAAAACCTGCGCCGTTAGTTCTGTTTTCTCCACACTGGACAAGGAAGCAAAGCAAATGGATCTGGCAGTAAACGAGGGCAAGACGAAATATCTTCTGTCATCAAAGAAACAGTCGTCGCACACCCGACTTGGCTCTCACGTCCCTGTTGACAGTCATAACTTTGAAGTTGCAGATAGTTTCGCATATTTGGGAACCAGCATAAGCACCATCAACAATGTCAGCATGGAAATCCAACGCAGGATAACTCTTGCAAACAGGTGCCACTTTGGACAGAGTAGACAATTGATTCCTCTCTCGACGAACAAAAGCCAAACTCTAAAAGTCGCTCAAATTCCCGTCCTGATATATGGTGCAGAGACTTGGGCGATGACAACAACTGATGAGTTGACGTTGTAAGTTTTCGAGAGAAAATTCTGCGAAAAATTTACGGTCCTTTGCCCGTTGGCCACGGCGAATATCGCATTCGATGAAACGATGAGCTGTACGAGATATACGGCGACATTGACATAGTTTAGCGAATTAAAAGACAGCGGCTACGTTGAATAGGTCATGTTGTCCGAATGGACGAAAACACTCCAGCTCTGAAAGTATTCGACGCCGTACCCGCCGGGGGAAGCAGAGGAAGAGGAAGACCTGGACTCTGTTGGAAGGACCAGGTGGGGAAGGACCTGGCTACGCTTGGAATATCCAATTGGCGCCACGTAGCGAAAAGAAGAAACGCTTGGCGCGCTGTTGTTAACTCGGCTATAATCGCGTAAGCGGTATCTACGCCAATTAAGAAGAAGAAGAGTCCCTACACAATTTTATATACAAAGTAGTCTAGTGGTAGCTAATAGAGGTGAGGAAATTTGGCGAGACACATACAAAGAAAGCACGCCGACGTTGCAGAGAAAATCGATGGCAAAATTTCGATAAAAAAACGCAAGAAACATTCAAACTACAATATTACAAAATATGTAATGGGACAATCGGCGTCGGCTATAGTAAGAGTTAAAAAATATGATTTACTAGATGCATGCATGGAACTGGTAACCAAATATGGACGTCCACTTAAACTAGTAAAAGACAGCGGACTCCGCAAAATAATAAAACCTTTTTGCAAAACTGATTGTATTTCTATCAATCGCTAAAATATATAGGAAGAGGTTTTAAAAAGGGCAGCTAAACTACGATCTTACATCAAATCGAAGTAAGTAAGATATAATAAGGCGAATATGATATGCGTCGGAAACTTTCCAAATGAAAATGCGCAGAATATCCATGAAAGTCGACGGTTGCATACTGAGGAAGAAAAAGGAAATTATTGACGCAGGTTCACAAGGTAACTAAAAAAATATGTTTAGGATTTTTTGAATATACTAATGAGTAGTTTAAAGTTATTTAGGCGTTGAAGAAAATTGTGATATTGATGACGGAGATGTATGACGAAGTTTTTAGTGAAGAAATTTCCGACGAAACCTTTCCAATTTCCATATTTGATGAACTTGAAGCAGACTTTTTAACCACAACATGATAAGTATCATTAGGTGTGCTGCACATACCCCACATTTAACAGTATCTAATTTTTTCAACGAGATTGATAAAATCCGCAGTAAAGTGAAAACCATGGTTTAGAACCTCAGAACACCTACTTTGTTGAATCTGTAACGATTAGAAAACTTACATAAGCCAACTATAGAATGCGTGACTCGATGTGGGTCAACACACAACACGTTTAAACTTTCACTTGATTTAAAAATTGCTGACGAGATAAAAGAATTGCATAACGATTGGCAGCTGACTGAAAAATCTTGCGAAATTTTTAATCCAGCATATGATATTTTAAATTTCCAATTAAAAAAAATTAACTTTTATGTGATATGTTTTTGATTGGTATTCTTGGTAAAGCCACAAGTTACTGACTACATTAACAAAACGAGGGGAAAATTTTTTAATTAATTCGAGTATTTCAGCTGCCGTTTATTTAGTCCCAGGTATCAGATTTTATTTTCAGACTCAGAAAAAGACTTAGCAAAAAAACATTTGAATAAAACTTTCGAATTCAAAACTATAATGCATTGTTTAGGAACTTCGGTGGAGTTCCCACAATCTAATTTAAGCTCAGATGATGAACTGGTATCAATACTAGAACATCTGAATAAAAAGGAAGCTTTACCAAATAGAAAGACCTAAAATTAAGTATAGACGAAGAATTATTAGAAGGCATTCTTTAAATAAACTAAATTCTGTCTAATCAAGCGCATCGTACAATTTATAAGCAATATTCCTAAGATAAATCGATGAAGTCTAATATATGAAATGTGATTTTTCAAGTACTGATTCCATTTCACATTTGAATTTGATCTCAATAAAAATATGTATTATTATAGAACTAGACGACCCGTTCACGCTTTACTGTGGGACTACTATGTACTACCATCTATATAATTTCTATTAGTTAGATTATAACTATTAGTTAATGAGATATAGCATTTTTGTGAAGCAACTTGTGATAGTTTACAAAAAAATTAATCATAAAAGCATTTCGTGTGCTAATAAAGCATTGCTTTTTGCTGTTGAATTTGGTCTAAGCACCTGGGAAGTCAACCGTTAAAAAGAGATTTGCTCAGTTGGAAAAAGGCGAAGTGAGCACCGAGGACAATGGCAAGGTTGTGACATCAGCCTTTTGGGATGCACGTGGTATAAAATTCATCGACGGATTACTGAGCTAGTTATAAACCATTGCATTGTGTATTTGGTTGCAGTTCTATTCTACTATTCCAAATATTTAGCAATTGTATTATTTTCGAGGAAAGATCAGTTTGAAATAGTTCGCATATATGTACTTCATCGTTTTCATTTAATTAAATATTCCTCGCTAGAGAACTCCGATCGCTGCTGAATTCAAAGTGCTATAGAGAGAACCACGGCCTTCGACGCACTATTTATGGCACGCTCCCGCCGCACATAGGAGCATTTTCCTTCAAAACCCGGACAAAAGTGAGAATTACAAACTCCAGCGATTTTTTTAGTACCTAAGTAACCGTACTACAATGAACCGATTAAATTATTGACCTTCAGCCCGCTATATTGCCACACAAGTAGTCGGAACCTAGACTTCGTTCAGTACGCACGTCCTTATTCACGATACTCTCTATTGTTCTCGAAATTGCAAGTGGTTTTTTGTGTTGCGTAAAGTGAATTCTGGAAAATATTTTTTATGGATTCTGGACAAAATGTATGTATTTAATATTGATAATGTAAATATTAATTTACATAATTTACATTTACATTTACATTATGGTATTATTTTTTTTCGGGGAAAACCATGAATCATCAAAAAAACTAAAAATTTGTTTTTTTAATGTTTTAGAAATAAGTGGTTTTGTTATAGTGTCGGAGGAGGTCGAGCTATGAATTATTTGTTTTACTAAGTTACAAGGTTTCTACTTAACATATAAGCTTAAAAATTTTCCCCATCATCCCCTCTCTTTAAAAACAGCGCGTTGAATTAGGTTGATCACTTGCATAAAATGAGTACTGCTTTATTTGTTTTTAAAAATGAGCGACATCGGACTACAATCACAACTACTTCCCATGTAACACAATTTAAAATTCCTTTTGATTCTTTCACATTCCAGTACACAAATTAAGAAGTAATTGATAAAACAGAATACAACTTTGCGGTAATAATTCCCTTAAAGTATGCCACCTTTTGACCAAAAAAATAACAATTCAGACAGAATAATATTTCTGCATTCCGAAAATGGGTTGAATCGGGCCAATATTTCCCTAAGCCCCATACACATAATATAAAGAATTTCGAACTTATAGGTGACTTTATGCTGGATATATCCGCCAATATTTGGGCCAACTCAATGAAACCTGCAGAACATGTTTTATTCATAACAATGTATTTTTGCGCCTAAAATAAATACAATTGGGCGAAAGCTTGACCCTTCCCTCATATAACTATTAACAAGATTTTCGAACATCCACTTGACCTTGCTCCATATGATTAGTGTTTGTACATAAGGTACCCTAATGAAACTCAGGAAACATGTGTGGCATGTTAGTAGTATGTGGGATGAGCAAAAATAGATAAAATCTGGTCGATACTACCCCTTACTCAAATATATTCAATATAAAATGCGTCGGAGACCCTATAAAGTATATATATAAATGATCAGTATGTTGAGCTGAGTCGATTTTACCATGTCCGCCTGTCTGTCTGTCCGTCCGTCCGTCCGTCCGTCTGTATATATACGAACTAGTCTCTCAGTTTTTAAGATATCCTTTTGAAATTTTACAAACGTCATTTTCTTTTCAAGAAGCTGCTCATTTGTCGGAACGGCCGATATCGGACCACTATAACATATAGTTGCCATATAAACTGAACGATCGGAATCAAGTTCTTGTATGGAAAACTTTCACATTTGACAATGTATATTCACCAAATTTGGTATAGATTATTTTCTAAGGCAACAATGTAATCTCCGAAGAAATTGATCAGATCGGTTAACTATAGCATAAAGCTACCATACAAACTGTACGATCGGAATCAAGTTATTGTATGGAAAACTTTCACATTTGACAATGTATCTTCACCAAATTTGGTATAGATTATTTTCTAAGGCAATAATGTAATCTCCGAAAAAATTGTTCATATCGGGTTACTATAGCCTATAGCTTCCATACAAACTGAACACATAGTTACTAAAAGAAATGCACCTGTGAAGGGTATATTAGCTTCGGTGCAGCCGAAGTTAACGATTTTTCTTGTTTTATTTTAATATATTGCATTATTATATTCAATCATGGATTTTTATTAATTTTCATTCATAAAATCACTTTAAATAATTTTGTCCGGTTTTTGAAACCAAATGCTCCTATATGCGCCGCCCCGGCCGGACGGTACCACCGCAAAAGAAAAAAAATATACATTTAAAACGTAAGCTGTAAAGGCCCATATAGATCTATATTAAGTCAACAAGGTAATTAAGGTATTTAATTGGATAACCATTAATACTGTATTGGTTAAAATCGCTTCGAAAATTAGCCATTATTTGTCGTAAAAAGTAAAGTTATCGGGGGATATCCGTTAGAGATAGATATACATGTATGTACCATCGCGGAGTTTTCTGTAGAATTTTTCAATGTGTGCAATACTTAATACATTATTTTGATAAGTCTCGTAGGGTTTGCAATGTAATCCATGTAATCCATATTAATATTATAAATGTGAAAGTAACTCTGTCTGTCTGTTATTCTTTCACGCCTAAACGGCTGAACGGATTTTGATGAAATTTGGTATGGTGATAGATGATAACCTAGAAATGGTCATAGGCTATAAATAATCACGCTATCGTTCTTAGGGGGTAGACAGTAGGCAGATAACTAAATTGAGTTAGTGATTTTTAGTCGTTTTTGTTTGGACTTTTGCTATTTCACGTCTAAACGGCTGAACGGATTTTGATGAAATTTAGTAGATGGTTACCTAAAAACGGATATATGTAAGATCAAAATAATCACGTCATCGTACTTAGGGGGTAGGAAGTAGGCAGAAAACTGAATTGAGTTAGTGATTTTTTTATGGTTTTTGCAGGGAGTTTTGCTTTATCATGCCTAAACGGCTGAACGGATTTTGATGAAATTTAGTTAGGAGATAGATAGTACTTAGTTACATTTTTATTATTAGATAGTTTAGGTAGCTGTTAGATGTAGGTATTTTCTTAATCAATCATGCATATCTCTAGGTTTACTCAGATACGTATTATTCTTTATTTGTGTAGTCGCTTTCATTTGTTAATTCTCATTCATGTGCATGTTCACATGTATGTAGCATATTGTTTATGCTACATGGTGTGGTATTGTTTTCAAGTGCACATGTTGTGTGACCTTGGGTTTGTTTTAATGTGTGTACATTTACAAACGGTTGCTAAAATCTATTGTAAGAACCCATGGGTTATCATATGTAAACATTTTATCCTTAGTAATGCTTGTGTTATTGTTTGTTGAATGCTATTGTTTTGCATGACAATGCATTTTAAGGGGTCCCGGTGGTCTAGAACGCTCAAATTAAGGGTGTTTTCTGAATTTTTAAGGTTTAAAAAAAGGGCAATCAATTTAAAATTTTTGCAGTTTATTTATACATTTATAAAAAGTACAAAAATATTTCTTTTTAAAATTTTTAAAATATTAAAAGTGGCGCCCAAAATACCAATTTTAAAAAACTACTCCCGGTATAATACATAAAACCAAATAAATTATTACTCAGTAGGAGTGCAGCTATCGCTGGTAATACAACCACAAAATAAAATTGAAAATTAAAAAAATTTCGCGCTTTTGAAGTTCAGATTCTGAAAACAGCTATTTTTGGTAGTAGGTGATCGTAGCCCCCGCGATAGATATTGATCTTATAAACACCATATTAAAATTTCAAGTGATTCGGAAGGACAGTTTTTTTTATCAACGGCACGCCGAAAAAAGTAGTTTTGAGATACCGCGCGCTACCTGCTAAAACGGGTATAGAAGCTAAAATAATGTGAATATCCTTCCATAAATTTTACAGTATATTCTTAAAGGACTATACTTTCCAACCAACCAAAAAAAAAATCGATTTTTTGAAAATTCTAGACCACCGGGACCCCTTAAGTATGTGTCTGTTTATGTATTTGCTTTGTACTGTCTCAGCATTGGTGCAGATAAGCCTGTTGAATTTATTTGAACATAGTTTTTTAGGTTCAATACGTTATTGATTGATTTAGATATATAGGCAGAGCTCGAACTGCAAAAGTTGCTAGAAGCAAAGAATCTGAAGAGCAGCCTCAGACGCGTCAGATGTTAGATTCTCAGCGCCACGCATCTCAAAGGGCCTCTGAGACGTTTACGCAGGCTCAGGCCCGTCAGACCCTGGATGCTGAACGCCACGCATCTCAAAGAGCTTCTGAGACAGTGGAACAGACTCAGACACGTCGAGTTTTAGATGCCGAACGTCACGCGCAATTGATTGCGAAGATTCACAAAGACGGCGTCTTTTAAATGCTGAACGGCACACAGAAAGAAGACGTACGTTTTCAATGAGTACGTGGAAGGCATTTAATGGTGCCACTTTTGAGTATGACCCTTTGGTCGACTATGTTAATCACCGATTGGTTATCATTGAGAGAATGGAAAAAAATGTAGATATTGTGAAGCACTGAAATAGAAAGAAGAAACTCCAGGTATGTGCTGTTCTGGTGGAAAGGTTAAAATTCCATTACTTGGCGAGCCAGAGGAACCTCTTAAATCTTTACTTTTATTTTTATACGACAGTAACGAATCGCGCCGGTTTTTAAGCAGGATTAGAAATTCTTGCTTTCAGATGACGTCATTTGGTGTAGATAAAGAGGTCATAATGCTTGGATTTTCACCTACTTTTACCATCCAAGGACAGGTGTATCACAGGATTGGTTCCTTACTTCCCGCAAATAATGAACAACCAAAGTTTTTGCAACTTTAGTTCATGGGCGAAGAAGAAAACGAAGCTGATTGCAGGTGTCAAAATATACAAGGAATCGAAAGGGATACTGTTTTAAAATCCAGAGAATGTTGCATGAACATAATCGCCTTATCAATACTTTCAAAACAGCACTAGAAGGAATGTCGGGAGATGATTATAGGTTGGTGATGCACCCCGATCGCACACCAAGGGGGGAACATGAAAGACGGTATAATGCACCGTTAATAAATGAAGTCGTAGCCATGGTTACAGGCGTACAGTTTGCTTCCCGTGATATAGTTTTACAGGCCCGAGATGACACATTAACCAGGGTGCCTGATACTTATGTATAAATTTTATGATGCGTTGCAATATCCGATCATATTTAGTAAGGGACAAGAGGGGTACCGCTTTCAAGTTCCTCAAATTAATCTTGTAACAGGCCTTCCCTTGCATAACAAAAAGGTTTCATGCATGGATTTTTACGCCTATAACATGATGATACGATAAAAAGCCTTTAACATTTTTCAAAGATGCAAGCAACTGGCCAATCAGTTTTGCGTTGACATGTACGTTAAAGTTGAAAGCGAGAGGTTACGGTACATATCATTAAATTAAACTAAACTAAGAGCAGAGAATTACATCCATCTTCAAGACGCTGTGGCAAATTACGCCAATTTAAATCCAAATGATCATTTTACCGTCTTCATTTGTAAATAGCCCGCGGTACTTACACGAATATACTCAGGACGCGTTTGTTTATGTGCGTCCACATGGTCGCCCTGACTTATTCGTCACCTTTACTTGCAACACAGCCTGGCCCGAAATAGTCAATGAGTTGATGCCGGGGCAAAGCGCAATAGATAGACATGATGTAGTCGCAAGAGTTCTTAGACTAAAAGTTAAAAAACTAATGGATGTGATTAATAAAGGTCGAGTGTTCGGAGAAGCGCGCTGCTTTATGTACTCTGTCGAATGGCAGAAAAGTGGACTGCCACATGTCCATATATTGTTGTGGTTAAAAGATAAGTTACGACCCGATCAAATAGATAACATAATCAGCGCTAAAATTCCGGATCCAAACATTGACAGGACTCTCCATGACATTATTGTAAAAAATATGATTCACGGCCCAAGCGGACCCGAAAATCCACAGAGCCCCTGCATGAAAGACGGAAAATGCACAAAAAAATTTCCTCGCAAGTAAGTGAAAGAGACCGTTCACAACGACCACGGATACCCGCAGTAACGTAGAAGAGCGCCAGCAGACGGTGGTCGAACAGCAACCATGAAACTCCGAAATGGTAGCGACGTTACTGTTGATAATAGTTGGGTAGTCCCCTATTCACCACTTTTATCAAAAATGTTTAACGCCCACATAAATGTTGAGGCATGCGGTTCAGTATATATATCAAGCTATTTTCAATTTTAGAAATACTGATCTTGCGAATCCCGTAGATGAGGTACGAACTTAGCAGCAACGAAGCCGTGTGGCGTCTGTTAGGATTTCCGTTGCACGAAAGGCATCCCACCGTGATACATCTCAGCGTGCATTTAGAAAATGGTGAACGCGTTTATTTTAATGATCACAATTTCCACGAACAAATAACTACTCCGCCAAAAATCACTCTCACTGCTTTTTTATCTTTGTATCAGAGATCAGATTGCAAAAACTCTTCATTATGTCGAGGTGCCGAGGTATTATACTTGGGATGCAAACTTAGAAACGTCGCATTCAAGGTACTTCTGTTCAGGATTGGCCTGGCGTCAAACCTGGAGATGCTTTAGGACGAGTTTATACAGTTCATATTAATAACATGGAATGTTTTTGTCTACGGATGCTTTTACACCACGAGCGCGGACCTACCTCTTTCAATGATCTAAAAAAATATAACACACAAGATTATTCTACATTTCGAGAGGCATGTGAGGCAAGAGGATTACTGGAGAATGATAACCATTGGGATGTGACACTGGAAGAAGCTGCTTAATGTAGATCAGCAGGCAAGATGAGAGAGCGTTTTGCTGTATTAGTAGCGACATGTGGTCTTTCAAATCCTCAACAATTGTGGGATAAATACAAAAATTAAATGATGGACGATATATTGCACAGATTACAAGAGCGAAATCCCAATGTCACGTACAGTGATTTAATTTACAATGAGGATCTGACAAAAATGGAAGACCAGATTAAAACAATTTCTGGAAATGATTTATCAGATTATGGAATGAACAGACCATAGAGAACCTAGGAAATCAGTAGCGATTTAATACGGGAACTAGATTACGATACTGCTTCCTTACAACAACAATTAACAGAGTCTGTTCCACGTTTGAACCCAGAACAGAGGTTAGTATTTGACAATGTTGTCAAAAAAATCGAAGATGGCGAAGGTGGTTTGTTATTTGCCAGTCTGTAATATAAGTAAAAACAGCGAGCGTGGACGTATGTTGCATCAATGTAAATTATTAGTTTGGGATGAGTGTACCATGTCCCACAAAAGAGCAATTGAAGCTCCAGATCGGACTTTGAAAAACATCAAGAGTAATCTAAATATAATGGGGGGATGGTGGTACTTTTAGCGGGCGATTTTAGACAGACTTTGCCGGTTATCACTAAAGGCACCCCTGCAGATGAAATAAATGCGTGTTTAAAAGCGTCAACGTTATGGGTGCACGTAACAACGTTTAGTCTGTCTACAAATATGAGAGTGCAACTACACAATGATGTACAATCTGGACAATATGCTGCTGCTCTTCTTAAAATTGGAGAAGATCGTATGGCAAAGGATGGTAATGGACATTGGATCGTGAATTCTGCAATGTTATGCATAATACAGATGATCTAAATAACTTCGCCTATAGCGTACTGCTAACTAAATGAGGAATAGAGAATGGTTATGTGAAAGAGCAATTTTAGCGCCGACGAATGAAATGGTGGGACAAATAAACGAGCAAATTATGTCACGCGTGGGAGGTGATATTGTTGAGTTTTTCTCTGTAGACACTGTAATGGATACTGAACAAGTAACATCATACCCTGTAGAATTTCTTAATTCTTTAGAACTGTCGGGAGTACCTCCAAACAAACTGTGGCTGAAAGAAGGCGTTCCTGTCCTTTTGGTGCGGAATTTAGATGCACCAAGACTGTTTGCACACGGTTGCAAATAACACACCTCGGTCGCAATATTGTAAAAGCAATCAATATGACTGGAATGGCAAAAGGAGAGAATGTTTTAATCCCCCGTATACTCATAATTCCGACAGATTTGCTATTACAGTTTAAGAGATTACAGTTTCCGCTGAAAATCGCATTCGCTATGACGATAAATAAAGCTCAGGGGCAAACATTAAAAGTAGCCGGCATTAATTTAGAAAATATCTGTTTTTCTCAAGGACAATTATACGTGGCTTGCTCACGTGTTTCAAGTCCACAGAATCTCCATGTGTTGGCCAGAGAGGGAAAAACAAAGAACATAGTTTACAAAAATGTACTACAGTAATAAGGCCTCTTATTTTTAGCTTCCAACATTATTATACTACTTACATTAAGTTAGTACTTCCTACGCAGACGATTTTGCGGATGTCACGCTGTCTAACATCGGGGGTTGGCAGGTAGGTAGTTAGTGATATTTTAAACCAATTTACATTATTTACTTTTTATATTTACTAAGGAAACATTCGGAGCTATCCATTATGTGCTTAGGTTGCTTTTGAAGAAATTTTGATGGGAAGTTGAGGACCGGAACACGATAGTGGGACATTGTTGCAGGGGGCTTACAGCCGGGAGAAAACGAAAAATCTTATGCGGACGAAGTCGCGGGTAAAAGCTAGTATGTACATTAGGGCGGGTCGATTTAAAAATCGCCCATTGCTCTATGAAAATCGTATTCTAGGGATCAAAATAAGATACTTTGCCGAAGGAACCATACCTCTAATACGAATTTTGATGTCCCCCAATTTGGGTCCAACTTTTGGGTAGGGGCAAATTTTGAAAAATCCCACTTTGACCCATTTAGAGTGCTCCAATCGAGTCCAAATGTATGACCGATCCCCACTAACTTTGGACGGCCGATCCACCCATGCCAGTGGCACACCCCCTGGAACTCCCCTGGGGTGTTCCCCATACAATCATTTCAAAAAATCACCATTTTTGGTGATTTACTGGAAAAAATCAGCTAAATTGCTATGCATTTTCTTTATTTTTATTTATTTATTTATAATAATATCTATTTTTTCTCTTAAGAATTGTATTTAGTCAGAACATATGTAAATGAAAAAAATTAATTTAAGTGATGATCTTAAACTAACAATAGACAAGAAACAATTATGTTTGCCCGAAGATCAATTCTGAATTGATTGGTTACGTAGGACTGGAACATGAAACCGCTGAATGCAAAACAACCAAATAAAATGGTTTCTTCAACGATAAAAATATATCACTGGATACATTAATTGGAATATGCACTGACGGTGAGCCAACAAACACTGGCCCACGCGGTGGAATTATACGACGATTCGAATTGCTGTTAAAAAGACCATTGCATTGGTTTGTTTGCCTTCTACACTTCAACGAACTTCCGTTTCGGGCATTTGTTTGAAGCTTTGGATAAATCAACCAGATCGGCAACCGGAAAACTGAGCCGTCAAATCGAAACTTGTGAAACTCTTCCTGTAAGTTATTGCTATCACTCCTTTATTATGATTGTCAACCATTTTTATACTCTCGCAACAATGTTGCTAAGGAGAGTATTATAGTTTTGTTCACATAACGGTTGTTTGTAAGTCCTAAAACTAAAAGAGTCAGATATGGGGTTATATATACCAAAGTGATTAGGGTGACGAGTAGAGTTGAAATCCGGATGTCTGTCTGTCCGTCCGTCCGTCTGTCCGTCCGTCCGTGCAAGCTGTAACTTGAGTAAAAATTGAGATGTCATGATGAAACTTGGTACACGTATTCCTTGGCTCCATAAGAAGGTTAAGTTCGAAGATGGGCAAAATCGGCCCACTGCCACGCCCACAAAATGGCGGAAACCGAAAACCTATAAAGTGTCATAACTAAGCCATAAATAAAGATATTAAAGTGAAATTTGGCACAAAGGATCGCATTAGGGAGGGGCGTATTTGGACGCAGTTTTTTTGGAAAAGTGGGCGCGGCCCCGCCCCCTACTAAGTTTTTTGTATATATCTCAGAAACTACTATAGCTATGTCAACCAAACTCTACAGAGTCGTTTTCTTCAGGCATTTCTATATACAGTTCAAAAATGGAAGAAATCGGATAATAACCACGCTCACCTCCCATACAAAGGTTAAGTTGAAAATCACTAAAAGTCCGTTAACCGACTAACAAAAAACGTCAGAAACACTAAATTTTACGGAAGAAATGGCAGAAGAAAGCTGCACCCAGGCTTTTTTTAAAAATTGAAAATGGGCGTGGCCTCGCCCACTTATGGACCAAAAACCATATCTCAACTACTAGACCGATTTCAATGAAATTCGGTATATAATATTTTCTTAACACCCTGATGACACGTACGAAATATGGGTGAAATCGGTTCACAACCACGCCTTCATCCAATATAACGCTATTTGGAATTCTATCTGATGCCTTCTCTGTATAATATATCTATACATTAGGAACCAATGACGATAGCGGAATAAAACTTTACAAAAACACGGTATTTGAAAAATATATAAATGACGTATAATGAAATCTCGATTATCACTTTATCATGCGAGAGTATAAAATGTTCGGTGACACCCGAACTTAGCCCTTCCTTAGTTGTTAATTATTTTATTATTATATATTTTTAGGCGGTGGACGGCTTCCAGAAAATTGAGTTGCAAAATATGCCCCCTGCTCCAGAAAAATAAGAATTTTCCACCGATTCGAAGTACTTATACGACATGGCCCATGCAATTTCTAGCGGCGTGGTTCCGGTGGATCTGGCTAACATCAAACCAGGGAAAATTGTACATTCTCGGTGGCTCACCAAGGCCGCTAGATTATTGCGATTATATGTGACAACGGAAAATCCAGATGCAAATTTAAGAATTCTGGTTGAATTTATAATTAAATGTTATGTGCCAATGTACTTCAATATCAAGTATTACAGCTCTGTCGTGTACGGCAGTGCATTATTTTTCAAGTTCATTGGTTGGTCACGATTTGAAGAACCTCGTTTACGCAAAATTTTCAGCCAAGTAAATAATGATAATTCATATTATGCGCATTCGGAAAATATCTTGTTATCAATGTTGTTTGCTGATAGGAAAGAAAAGCGCGACTGTGCCATCAAGAAAATTCTGCTCTATCGAACCGATGTTGACGAGACAATGGTACTTAGAGTTTATAAAAAACCAGATATAAACTTTAATTGCACAAGTTATACGGAAATGATCAATTTGAATGATATAAATATCGTATTTGAACCACCATTCACGCGAAGCATTCCGTACGATACATTGAAAGAATATTTAAATCAGGATGATCCACCGTTTAATGATCCAAAAATTCCATCACACATACAAGGAACGGAACGACATGTTCAATTGCTAGCTAGCGTTTCCAAACGGGTTATACCGGAAAATGTAGAGGCTGTTATGGCGACGACATTAGAGAGCCGTGCGCAATTGTCCAGACTTGAAAGTAAAAAAGACTTCAACCAATAATTTTTATTAATTTCTTTTCTATAACTCATTTAAATTAATTTTTTTCATTTACATATGTTCTGACTAAATAAATTTCTTAAGAGAAAAAATAGATATTTTTATAAATAAATAAAAAAAAATTAAGAAAAAACATAGCAATTTAGCTGATTTTTTCCAGTAAATCACCAAAAATGGTGATTTTTTGAAATTATTGTATGGAGAACCCCCAGGGGAGTTCCAGGGGGTGTGCCACTGGCATGGGTGGTCATACATTTGGACTCGATTGGAGCACTCTAAATGGGTCAAAGTGGGATTTTTCAAAATTTGCCCCTACCCAAAAGTTGGACCCAAATTGGGGGACATCAAAATTCGTTTCAGAGGTATGGTTCCTTCGGCAAAGTATCTTATTTGGATCCCTAGAATATGATTTTCATAGAGCAATGGGCGATTTTTTGCTTACCCACAAATCGACCTGGCCTAATGTACATATATAATATAACAACTATTGGTATGTTTCACACTAGGTGAGGTAAATGTACTCATTTTGGTAATTAACGCTGCAAAGTCTTAATAAATATTAAACATGAATTTGATCTCATTTAAAAAACATTTTATTTTCGTACATACATATGTATATGCATATGGGGTTTTTTATACCTATTATTATAACAAAACTGAACCATTTGAACCGAACTGCGGTGCTTTCTAAGTGGTTCGAACCACTGAACTGAACCGAGTCGATTTTTGCAGCCCTGGGAGTTTTTCAACTGAGCCAAGCTAGCAGAAAACGAGGACTTCTGGAAGAAGTATTAAGATGTCCTGAGGGAATACAAAAAGTTGGTGCGCAGGACAAGACAAAAATCCTGGATGAAATTTGTGGCAGCTTTAAAAAGGCCCACGATGTGGTAAAGCTCAGGAAACTATTATCTAAAAGCAGGAATAATGGGATGCCCAACTCTCCTGTCACTGGAAATGTGAGAGCCGCTTACCTACCGAACTTTGACAGTTGACTGGATTGGGTAGGTTTTGACGTTTTGCAATTGGAATGACTGGAACGGCCAGATTGAAATTATACCAAAATATATGTGAACGGAGAAATTTGTTGCCGCCGTTCAAGATCGTTAATAAAAATTTAAAACAATAAAAATCAAAGAAAATGCGAAATTTAAACATATTTCATGAAACGTTTTGTAATTTGATGCATAATAGAAATCGTTTTCTATTACAAATGATTAAAAACATTCATTAATTGACAACTAACAGGCTTAATTCACCTTATTAAGTATTGAAAGATCGAAAGTCAATTGTTTTAATATATCATAAAATCATAAAAAAGGATTTAAGTGGTTTCGCCATATATTAAAAGTCCAATATATAATAATTTGCAATCGTAATAAACGTTGTGCGTTTTAATTTAAATGCCCAAAAATTCTTATTTTGTTCGATGTGGCCACAATGGAAAATGTTATAAAAAACGCTTATTTTGAGGCGCTCTCACACTGGAATAAGTTGGGCATCCCATTATTCCTGTCTAAAAGCCTCGCCTCTCTCAGTCTAATTCGCAAGAGCTGCGGAGAGCGAAGAGACAACTGTGAGGACTCAATAGAAGACCTAGTCAGCGTGCACTTTTCTTGCTGTAAGGAATAAGTCTAGGTAAGTCCCAGCTGAATACTGATGAAAACTTTCTCGAAAACATCATTGCGGATAATAAAATAAAATGGGCAATCCGATTCTTCGATGCATACAAATCTCCCCTGCGGGTCTGGAGTTGAAGCCAGAAATAGCGGATATTCTTGTATTCACAAGAAAATGCAAAATCTCTCCATGGAGGTAACCTTCGGTAAATGTGACACAACTCTCTCTCATGGACCGCACCAAGCACCTTGGGAAAGCGTTGGACAGCAAACTGCCGCGCCACTGAAGTATATTTCAAGCAAAGGTCTTTGTTATTGCGAAAGCCGCGAAGCTAGCCTCTCTTAGAGACAACTCCAGAGTCAACATTTATGTGGGCAACATTGTCTATACGACTATCTGGACAGAAGCATGGTAAGGAAAATCAAAACACGTTGGAACAAGTGTACAACGGTAGACCAGAAGTACACAAAATTCCTACTGACACTGGATAGAATGGACTGCAGAAACAAGATCGGAATACACGCTGGTTACTAACACGCGGCGGCACACGATTGCATAATGGGGCTGACAAATTGAGAAGAACGGTCACAGAGTCTATTGAAATTCACGTCAAGCCCAGGTATCATAAAGGATGACTTCTCTTCATGGGCCTCACAGCGGAACTTCATCTGATATAACAAAATACCAAACTAGTATCTACGTGGGTCATTAGCCAACTAGACTGACCTAACCTAATTATTTGGGTTTTAATATAATTATGAAACTTAATACTTAACCAATTTTCTATCCATCTTCTCTTAACCCCATAATGTACTTACTGTGGTAAATTTTCTCAAAAAATGCAAAAACAATAAATTACTATGTATATATATTGAGTTATTGCAAGTAACAGTCATATAAAATGAGTTGGAATATCCGTGTCATGAAAAGACTTGATAGATGAAACATAATAAGTTTACTTACCTGACAAACAGTAGCCACAAGCACTCTCACCATCCGGGTGTTTTTCACGCATATGAATCTCGAGTGTCTCCTGATATTTGTAGTGCCAATTGCATTGAGGACATTTCAATGTTTTACAAGAATTGCGAGTTGACATTTGAACGCCGGTGTTAAGTCGCGTTGAATTTAAAATCATTTCGCACCTGCCACATAAACAAACAAGAGATAAGTATTGGGAGATTTTAACATTATTTTATTTATTTATATGACAAGACTTTTAGATTAATTCGGCAATGTAATTTCAATTAATATATCCACTTTTTATATTATTTATTCAGATGAATAATATGATTATTTCATATACTATAATACAGTGTATTCCAATTGCATAAATATTTGATTCTTAATTTTGTTTTTATATTAATTTCGCATTTATCTGTGTGCTGTTGCTACCAGAAATTGTATGGTCTCTCAAGTATCGACACACTCTTAATAATAATAGTAATTACTGATAATAAAAAATTACCAATGCTCATGCATATTTATTCTATGCTTTTGTGAAGAGCATTTGGGGCTGTGCAAATCGGTAGCTAATGAGATACCCGCAACACTGGGTAGGTGAGTTTACTGTATGCCTGCCGCTGTATCAGCTGCGATACAGTCTGTTGTAACAATACGGGACATATTTTTATTTATATTCATGCAATTGTTCATTTATGTTATGAAAGAGGTTGCGTATTTGATTTAATTGAGATTGCTTCATCGGTTTTACGTTTGGTTAGTGTGTTGGGATTTCCGTAATTCCCCAGAGATGCAAACGAGGCAAAACGTACGCTTAATTCTGCAGAAGGGGATGGAATCCCACGATGCGTCATAGAAAAGGCAGTTATGTAGGCATGTATGTACGAAGTTTTTCAATACTTTGATGAAATAATTTAAGCAATGAGTTTATGAAGTCCCAAGTAATTGCCTATTGTATGAATTCATTGAAAGCTATGCAAAATATCCTAGAGGCAATTAACGCTTGCTATGTGTAAGTACGATATACGTTGCTCCGATAACGTGCTCATTTATTTGATTAAGCATAAAAATATTTAAAACATGCAAAGGAAATATATACGAACTAGAAATATAGTACATTGAGTTCGGTCGAACCGAAGCCAGAATATTTGAATACTTGATTTTGATCAGAACAATATATTCGAATATTGTAGCACTGTCTTATAATATAATAATATATGCCGAAGATTCGGGTTGGTCGATTTTTGATAAAAAGGAGTTTAACTTGCTACATTATCCAGAACGACAGCCGGTTCTAGGTTAACGAAATTGACCGGATTTTATTCGGCCAAGGTCTATTGTATCGGTTATCTAAGCCCATTTGGATCTGTAAATTTTAGATTAAACGTTGATGTCGTGATTATTTGTGTTCATTTGGATAAGATACTTCGCCAAAGCTTTGCTACATCTGAAGTCCTAAATTCTATCATGTAGTCTTTCTGCCATTGTAGTCATTCTGTATCCTCTGTTTCTTTCCTTAGACTTGGCTAACTAAGTCGTATAGGTATATTCTTTCAGCAATGTTAAGGAATGCAGTTGAGTGGAAGATTGGCGACAGTATTATACTTCTAAAGAATTTTTTTTATCAAGGCGTATTTCGCTACCAGGGGTGATAAATGTAACGTAAATAGTTCAAGGGGGTGGTTATAACCATTTCATATAAAGTTTGCTCTTTTAGTATGAACCATTGAAATTCTTGCTTCCAGTATTTTCAAAACATCTCTCTGGGTCTACGTACGTTCGTTTAGATCCAGGGTATGTTGCTATTGCGAAATGGCTGGAAACAAGAATATACAGGGATCATTGATTAATAACTCCACATAATACATATAGTAAAATATATACATATACAATCATAAACTTAAAAAATTTTAAATGATAATATTCGCAATACATTTACTATTTTAAAAGCTGTGTCTATGTCAAGGGATCAAGTAATAGAGTATTCTTACCGAGCGCATTCAACGCCTAATGGCCGTCCGTTGATGTGGTCCGAACATGCGCCGATAGTAAAACTTGGGGTATTGTTAGCCACTGAGACTGCGGCCGCTGCTGCTGCTGCAGCAGCGACTGCTACAGCAGCAGCTGCATGTTGTTGCTGGGTTGTCGCTGTCACTGTTACTGCCGCAGTTGAGACATTGACAGCTGTAGGAGATGTGGCCATGTGTGCAGGAGATTTCATAATAGCGCTATTGGTACAACTACCATTATTGCGATTTGGCGAGAATTGCGACGTGTTGTTGGTAAACTGGTGGTTTGAAATGTGATATGGAGGCGTCTTTAATTGTTGAATTTCGCAATTTTCGCCATCGTTATGGTCGGCATGTTCGGAATAATTGCCACTAATGTCGGAAAAGGCTTTTTGCTGCTGTAAAGTAAGATGCTGTTGCAAAAAATCAGTGAACAATTTAGCGTTAGTTTTGTGTGCATCTGTAGTACCACAGTTGAAATTTAGGTCATCAGATAAAGCTGCCAAAGAAGCTTGTAAGCAGCTGAGTTGAGTAGGCGTGGGTGCAATGGTCACTAATCCCGGTTGAGGGGGGTCAAAGGAGCTACTGGACATTGTTGCAATTTTTCGTTGCTGCTGCTGCAAAAATGTAACTGTGGCTGCCAGTGTATCTGTTGAATTCAACATATTATCTTCCTCTGATACTGTTCCTGAAGGCTCTTGAAAATGTTCACAGTCACCTTGAGTAATTGGAGCATTAGCTGCTAATGTGGACATTTGCAGCATTTTATCATGGCTTTCCCGAAATGTTGACAAAGGTGGGCTAAGGATGTCTGAATATAAACCGCGTTTGTCATTATTGCCCATATCACAGGTCATAGAGGTGTTTTTGGTTGTAGGGATTGGGGACGCTATCAATCTGGGCTTCAATTGAACATCAGCATTTGAGCATAAAACGCTGCCAGATGTAATTCTAGTGTCAAAACTATGTGTCTCGTCCAGTTTAGTAATATTTTCTGATTCTTTTTTTGGTAATAACAGTGTGGAAGCTCCTAACATATTTTCTGTTGAGGGAAAAAGTGGTGGTGATATCGATGCACTTTGGACTGTACTGTCGACGGATTCTATGGGTGCACTTGCCTTAATTTTTTGCTGCTGTTGTTGTTCACTGCTGTCAAATTTAGGGCCTGATAACAGTGTTGTTACTGCTATCGTTGGCACAGGAACGTTCACCTCATATTGCTGCTCCTGGAGCATACATTTGGAGAATGAGGTTGTTAGCAATAGATGGCTATCGTTAATACATTCTATTGCGCTGGACAACGTATTTGGTACTGTTTTTGATGGTGACAACGCTGTCTGCGTTTTTGGAACTACTGATGACTCTGGGTAAGTTGACGGTGAAGATGGCGATAGTGAATTAGAGTGTGACGATATTGGCGCTGGTTTTTCCGATTTTTCACGTATTACACATCCTGCAGTCGATTTCTCAGAGTTGGAAGTATCAACCGTACTATCTATTCTACAAGAAAATACCTGTGATGTACCCTCATTAAATTGAATATCAGTCTCAGAATTTAAATTGTCGTTTTGGATTACATTGAGCACATCAATTGGCTCAAGGAATGATATTTGCGGCCGTTCATCCATATTTTGCGGCTGTATAATTACGCTCGAGTATTCGCGGTTTAATAAATGCTGTTCTTTTGCTTGTAGTGTCAGTTGATGTTCTGTGTTAGCATGTAAGCTAAATGATTTTGTGTTCCCAAATGATAGTTTGCATATAAAACACATCAATATCGGCTTTTGTATTTTGGAAGATATTTTGTGGCCATTACTACTATCGCTATCGTTGTCGTCAAAAGTGCTGTATCGGCTACGCTGTTGCTGTTCGATATACAATTTTCTGAACTCCGTTTTCTCCACACTGCTTTTGTCGGTGGCGGTAGTGTTAGCAACGTTGGCAGTTGTAGCATCCTGAGCACTCACAATTCGAAATGAATGTATACGAGGGCTTGCGCTGCATTTTAACGCATCGGGTCTTTGTCCATCTTGACCACCTGGTGCTTCCTCTAACGTAGTCGATGATGTATTCAATGTTGTTGTTGTCGCACTTGCTACAGTAGTTGTTGTTAAGTTTATAGTTGCAATATTTGTTTCCCCAACCACGTTTGACGCCAGTAATTGCTTAGATTCAGTCGTTTTTTGTACTGTTTTTGCTGTTAATTCATGGCATGAAATTCAGAACTAAAAAATTAGTTGAATTGTCTATTATTTAGGAATAACTTATAATCAAATAAAGTAAAGAGGGGCTGATTTCGTCCACATCCGAACTCTAGATGATTTCGCAATTTGAAGAAATTAAAATTATGTCTTCAAAAATGTTTAAAGTATAGTTCTTTTAAAACAACTGTTTAATAATAGACCAAATTTTCAACTGATAAAACCATTGACGCAAGTTTTTGGTATCAGATTGATTATACTATATTTGACATTTCTATTAACATCATAACATTGATGTTAGAGGTATGACCCGATGCTAAGCTTATTTGTTCTAATTTTGACACAAATTCAAATTTTATTTTAGGCAATATTTCCACTTACTTTCATTCCTCGTATAATAAACCGCATACATACATTATTGTATTTTGGACATAAAATTATAAAACCCTCTCAAAGGAAACATAACCAGTTAACTTTTGTGATATATCTAACGTAGTGACTGATATATAGTATTCAGCATAGAGTCAAATGCAATAACGAACATTATTACGTCACTTACGATGGGGATTAGGGGATGGTCTGAATCAATTTCATACATTTTTACCAAGTACTTTTAGTATTTTTTAACATAAACATTATATGGAGCAAGGCTTAATTATTACTCCAAAAAAAAATTTATTATTTTTCGTACATAAAAATACTTTGCAAAGTGCACCAAGAAATAGCTTATAGCTAACTTGTTTCATTATAAATTTGTATTGTAAAATCTGCATTTAATGACAACAAAATAAATAATTCACTAATAAACTTCTTTATAATTAGTAAAAGTCTTAAGTTTTTTCTGACTGTTCAGACTTTAAAAGGAGTTTTTAATATACTTAGTCCACACAGCTACCATCATTTGCGAATAATACTCTTCACAAGGATGGAGAAAGGCGACGTGGAATCATCTTGTCACTTCCTTCTCTATGGGTCTATTTAAATGACAGCTATATTCTATAGTGATCCGATCTGAAATTTTTTTTCGGAGATTTCATCACTGCTGTAGACAATATTCCCTGCCAGATTTCTCGTCAAATAAAAAAGGCCAGTTTGTATGGCAGCTATATGCTATAGTAATCCGAAATCGTCGGTTCCGACAAATGAGCAGCTTCTTAAAAAGAGAAGAACGTTTCAGATCGATATTTTAAAAACTATAAGAGTAGTTCGCATATATGTATATGGACAGGCGGTTTCACACGTTTATTTCTGGTAGCTACAAATTTCATAGCAAACTTAAACAAAAAATAAGAGGACTTAGAAACACCAGATCAATTTGAAGTTCCTCATGTATGAATACAAATTTTCCGTCCATTGTTTGTTAAAGTACTTCAAATGCTTTCACTAAGTGGCCCAACAGATTTACAGTTTGAAGAAATCTCCTGCTTCATTCCTTTGGTGGCCAGCAAACCAAAAATATAGTCCATTAGTTTTGAAAATTTCGAATGAATATAACTCCTAATAGCTTCAGTGCTTATTACTAGCTCTAACAATCTACTTATATTTTCTAAAAAAAATATTATAAATAAGAGCTTTGTTTAATTGGTGAGGGTTAAACTAACAAATAATAATCAGCACAGAAATTTGAATATAAGCGCATTCTTAGAAAATATGATAATAGAATATGTAAAAAATCTGCTTACCATTCAAAATTGAATCTTGCGTCGAGCTTTCTGTAGCGATTATGAATGCATTACCATCTAAATTGAAAACGATTTTTCCTTGAAAAAGTTCGACATCTGCTCTTAACATTGGTTCTTGGTCATCCGTTTCAAGGTTCTAAAATGTAAATTAAAAATTCTGTTACTTATGTGAACTTATAAATAATAGGTTGTCAAAAAAGTCTTGTGGATGCAAAAGAACCTCCCATCCGAGTTCCTGGAGCTTCTGGCGCGTCACTAAAGATGTGTGTGGCCTGGCGTTGTCCTTATGGAAGACAATTCGGCCTCTGTTGATCAAAGATGGCCTCTTCTGCATGAGTGCTGCCTTCAATCGGTCCAATTGTTGGCAGTACAGGTCCGAATTGAGCGTTTGGCCATAGGGGAGCAGCTCATAGTGGATTATTCCCTGGCAATCCCACCAAACACACAGAAGAACCTTCCTGGCCGTCAATCAAGGCTTGGCCACCGTCTGGACCGCTTCACTGCTTTTTAACCACGACCGTTTCCGCCTTACGTTATCGTAAGTGACCCACTTTTCATCGCCAGTCACCATACGCTTCAAAAACGGGTCGATTTCGTTGCGATTCAGAAGCAATTCGCATGCGTCGATACGGTCAAAGATGTTTTTTTGCGTCAATTCGTGTGGCACCCATACATCGAGCTTCTTAGTGACTTTAAGCTTCTTCAAATGGCTTATAACGGTTTGATGACTCATGCCCACCTCTTGACCGATGCTACGGTTGCTACTATGCCGGTCTCTTTCGACCAATTCAGCGATTTTATCGCAATTTTCGACGACAGGCCTTCCGGAGCGTGGCGCATCTTCGACCACCTCTACACAAGAAGGGAAACGTTGAAACCATCGTTGTGCGGTGGAAATGGAAACTGTATCGGGTCCATAAACTGCACAAATTTTATTGGCGGCTTAAGATGCTTTTTTGCCTTTATCGTAGTAGTACTGTAAAATATGCCGTATTTTCTCTTTATTTTGCTCCATGTTTGCGACGCTATAACTCACGAACGACTTAAAAGAAACGACAACCAATCAAACACGTGTTAGCGCGTGAAATGAGCTTTCCAAAAAGGTATAGCATGACCCGATGCGACGAATAAAACTAGAACTACGCGCTTTCAGCGCCAACTAGCGAAACTACCGCAAGACTTTTTTGACAACCCATTATTTCTTCATTATGTAGTCAATTTTGAGAGCCGAAATTTGTGTAAAAACCAAATGTCCGAATTTTTTTTATACTGTGTATGAAATCTCTTAGGCGTGTTAGATTCTTAAGATTACATACTTGTGATTAAAGAAATCGGATTTTAAGCCAAGCGAAGCATATAATTAAGAAGGAAATATTTCTTATATTTTTGATATTAAGTACAAAATCTTAGAAAATATATTTTTAAGATATTTCAGATATTGACCGATATGACCATGTAATTTACTTCACAGGTGCATTTCTTTTATCAACTATAATTAGTATTTATTATAACTAAATCTGAAAACGTAACCGGCTAATGGTTTGCACGAAACAGAAAATTTCTTGCTACTGATAGAAATTATTATACTTGTATTTGGTACATGAAAGTATAGGTATGTGAAACAGCCGTCGCTCTCGCGAGTTGGCTGGAACCAGTATTAATACCAACAATACTGTCAGCCTGGAAGTCCAACTCAAAATAAGTCTTGCAAAAGGTGATACTTCGGACTGAGTTGGCAATTAAGAAGTAAAGTCCACTCTCGACGAACAAAGAGCAAACTCTATAAGTCACTCATTATTCCCGTCCTGACGCGCTGTTGTTAACTCGGCTACAACCTCGTAAGCTGTGTCTTTTTTCAATCAACCTTGATATCTCTCTTCCATCACTTTTAACAGCTCTCTTTTTTTCGCACCATAAATACCTAATTTATTGCTAGTATAATCTAACTTGATACTATATTTATCTTATAATCTTGAAGTATGTCGCAATATATTCGACTTGAACTTCTTTAAAATTTGGAGCTTTATGATTACTTAGGAAAATTTGGACTATCAACACTAAACTTTTCCAAGCTATAGGTACTTTTACTTTTCGGAACAGTCATAACTTTGATAAAATCTGTTTATTTAATGATTTGCTGTATTTGAGGACAAATAAATAGTTCGCCTTTTAGTCGGGAATTTTCTAGAAAAAAAATCACTAAAACTAAAGACAAATTGTCTCTCCATTCCTAGCTTGATCGCGAATTAGACCAGTGAGTTCATTTCCTCACTTTGGTGTAAATATTTCACGTTCTTATTCACATCTATTGGCAGACTGTAACAATAATTATTTGTCAACATTCCATGCAAATTAGTTTTGAAACGAAAGCGAAATTTCCATTGAGTAAAACAGGACATTTTGCAGACCGTAATTCTAGATATCTCCACGTTTTATTTTTAGTAAAACCTTAAAACGTTTCGCCTAATTTTGCACATATTTGTGCCATGGAGGCTGAGAATTAGAATAACGTGACGTGTGAATGCGCGAAAAGTACCCTTACCATGACTGGATTGTGGATGAGCAATAAATGTTTTTTTGTTTTTGTAGAGCTGTACACCAAGAGAAATTACAACATTTACATAATATAAACAACTGTAGAACGTAAATATAAAAAAGCGTTATTACTCAATTATGTTAGCGAAACCTCGTAGTAGTCTTTGCATACCGAGTGGAATGCAGACAATTAGACTGAATGCCAATTGATAAATTATAAGATATTAAATTATATTGTATATACATAAATGACTGCACAGCTCCACAAAAAAAAAGTCGTTGAGGTTTTACTTTCACAATCCTCCAAAAACATGGCGAATTTTGAGTGGTAAATTCTACTTTTTACACTTTTTTAAATATTTACGGATTTGCTTGAAACTTGTTACTCGAGGGTTCTTTAGGTCGCTGATTACGAATCTGAGCTTAGATTTTGAAAATTCAAAATGCCGAATTCGCTTGAAACATGTTTCACGAGGGTTTTCGTTAACGCTGCTTTGCTTAGAAGGTCACGCAAGTGAGGAAAATTCTCTGATCGCCATCCACTTGGGAGTGGCCAGAAACGATTCTTTTACATATGGCACAAGCAGCTAACGACTTCCGGTCTGTGACCAAGTATCCTCTATTTATATTTTCTATTCGACTTGCACTGCTGCTCTCTGAGAGCACTCGTCAACAACTCGGTAGAAGGGAACTGTGGGACGGCATTTCAAACTCCTTACGTACACCTGCAACCGAAACCATTGGTTTTCGGAGAATGCAAAAAAACAGCTGGTACGCCGAGGAGTGCCGTGTCGCAGCGGAGAGATAACAGACTGCCTAGCTCGCAACGTTACGATTGACCACAACACGTGCGGGATGGGATAGATAGCGAGAGTTGAAGAGGGAAGCAAGACGCATTTACAGACAGAAAAAGAGAGAGGCCGAAATGCGTGAGTATGAAGAGCTTGACAAGCTGGCCGAAAGGGGTAATGCTCGAAAATTCTACGAAAAAATGCGGCGGCTAACTGAAGGTTTCAAGGCCAGAGCATACTCTTGTAGAACCCCCAAAGGTGATCTAGTCACCGATGCCCAGAGCATACTTAAATTATGGAGGTAACACTTCTCCAGCCTGCTGAATGGCAGTGAATGCACAACACCAGGAGAAGGCGAACCCGATTCCCCAATCGATGACGATGACCAGACGTTCCATTGCCCGACCATGAAGAAGTTCGAATAGCAAATACCCGTCTGAAGAACAACAAAGCAACCGGGGCCGATGGATTACCGGCCGAGCTATTCAAACACGGCGGCAAAGAACTGATAAGAAGCATGCATCAGCTTCTTTGCAAAATATGGTCGAACGACAGCATGCCCAACGATTGGAATTTTAGTGAGCTTTGCCCAATCCACAAAAAGGGAGACCCCACAATCTGCGCCAACTACCGTGGGATAAGCCTCCTTAACATCGCGTATAAGGTTCTATCGAGCGTATTGTTTGAAAGATTAAAGCGCATCGACAACAAACTGATTAGACCTTATCAGTGTGGCTTTAGACCTGAAAATATCACCAGCTGACCAGATATTCACCATGCGCCAAATTTTGGAAAAGGCCCGTGAAAGGAGAATCGACATACACCACCTCTTCGTCAATTTCAAAGCTGATTTCGACAGCACGCAAAAAAGCTGCCTCTATGCCGGCCTGTCTGAAATTGTTATCTTCTCCGATCCATTCGATACCAAACGAGGGTTCAGACAAGGCGACTGCCTATCGTGCGACTTTTTCAATCTGCTGCTATAAAAAATAATTCGAGCTGCAGAACTTAATCGAGCAGGTTCAATCTTTTATAAGAGTGTACAGCTGCTGGCGTATGCCAATGATATCAATGGCTTCAACAACCGCGCCGTTAGTTCTGTTTTCTCCACACTGGACAAGGAAGCAAAGCAAATGGGTCCGGCAGTGAAGGAGGGCAAGACAAAATATCTCCTGTCATCAAACAAACAGCCGTCGTACTCGCGTTGGCACCCACGTCACTGTTGACAGTCATAACTTTGAAGTTGCAGATAGTTTCGTATATTTGGGAATCAGTGTAAACACCACCAACAATGTCAGCCTGGAAATTCAAAGCAGGATAACTCTTGCCAACAGGTGCTACTTCGGAATGAGTAGGCAATTGAGAAGTAAAGTCCTCTCTCGACGTCAAAAACCAAACTCTATAAGTTACTCATAATTCCCGTCCTGCTATATGGTGCAAAGGCTTGGACGATGACAACAACTTGATGAGTCGACGTTGAGAGTTTTCGGTCCTTTGCGCGTTGGACACGGCGAATATCACATTCGACGGCTGTATGAGATATACGATGACAATGACATAGTTCAGTGAATTAAAAGACAGCGGCTACGTTGACTAGGCCATGTTGTCCGAATGGACGAAAACACTCCAGCTCTGAAAGTATTCGATGTGGTACCCGCCGGGGGAAACAGAGGAAGAGGACGACCTCCCCTCCGTTTGAAAGACCAGGTGGAGAAGGACCTGGCTTCGCTTGGAATATCCAATTGGCGCCATGTAGCGAAAAGAAGAAACGACTGGCACGCTGTTGTTAACTCGGCTATAATCGCGTGAGCGGTGTCTACGCCAATAAAGAAGAAGAAGAAGCATGCATATTTGCATTTATATCAATGTTTACAAACAGCACTCCAGTGGTAGATGACTTTTGGTAGTAAGTTTTGTATATGCTGAGACGCCATACGTCTCCGACACGTATGTTTATGGTTTGTTTTATTTTTACTATTTTTGAGTGATTATTAGTTGCTGTGTTGTTTATTAAAATTTAGTACATATAAGTATAAATAAAATCAAAATAAAAAAAAAAAGATGGAATATTAGACGACGCGCTAATAGCTGCTTATCGAACAAATCTATTATAGATGAATGTAGTTCAGCAGAAAATGAAAGTGAAATAGGAGATGCTGTATTAGAAAAGGATGTGACGCGAGAAAGTGACGCCTAAGATGAAGATCTTAATGTGCAGGATAATCGCGAAAATATATCGCCAGACCCGAAACACGAAGAAACCAACAATAAAGGTTCGTCTTTAGACAGCAGGATAGTATGTAAGAGTACTTCAGCCAACATTAAGGAGCAAAAGTCAATATTGCTGGTCTACCTCGATGGGAATAAATGCCGGTAGAGTTCTATCGATGAAAGTTGTTCGAACAATAAAAGGTCGCACAAGAGCATGTAAATCCTTATGTGATCCGATTTCGTTCTTCAATGCTTTTTTTTACTAACGAAATAATATCAGAATTAGTTCAGTGAACGAATGCATCTCTCTAACAGGAACAACTAATTTGACTAGCAAGACGTTCGCATTGACAAATTGTACTGAAATTCGTGCTCTTCTTGGAGTACTGACTTTGACCACAGTTTTGAAGGATAATCACTTGTCAGCTAGTAAGTTATTCAATACAACCTACAGTGGAGATAAGTATATTGCTGCCATGAGTCGTGATAGGTTCAATTTTTTAATTAGTATGCTGCGAACGAATGATAAAGCATTGAGACTTGCTCTACTCCCCACCGATGCTTTTGTACCTGCCAGAAAGGTGTGGAATCTCTTAATAAAACAGTGCAACGATATTTATACTCCAGGAAGGTACAATACAATCGACGAATAGCTTTTAGCTTTTCGTGGGCGTTGTTCTTTCAAAATGTATTTAGCCACTAAGCCGAATAGGTATAGCATAAAAGTCATTATGATTTGTGACAGCGCTACTAAATATTATATATATTCAATGCTATCCCATATTTGGGCAAGACAACAACAACTTCAACGATGCCATTAGGTGAATACTTCGTGGTACCTGTCGCAACATTACTTGCGACAATTGGTTCACCTCCGTATAACTACCAAAAAGCTTGCTAAGAGACCCAAAAAGAAAATGCAAAACTTGCACTCAAGAGCAGTTGGCACAACAATGTTTTGCTTTGATGGTCCTTTAACTTCAGCATCATATAAACCTAAGCCATTAAGGATGGTATACTCGTATATGTCATTTACTGTCGCAAAATGATTTCCACGAGCAAAAAGCCGTTGAATCGAAATTAGTTTATGAAGGTACTCTCTATGCCATTATCAATGCCTTGGATGGAACAAAGACGAGAAATACTAGCATTGTCCAAAAGTTTGCGATGCAGTATTGCAGCTACTTTGCCTGCGGAAGCACCCAACCATGATAGCAATAGTAACGAAGAACCACCTTCTTCCAAGAAAAGAAAATACTGCGCGTTTTGTCCATCGAAAATTCGTCGTATGTCCAAAATGAAATGTTTTAAGTGTGAAAAGCCCGTATGTAACGAACACAAAAATTGACTTTGTAACTCATGTACATATATAAATATTTAAAATGTTCAAAAATGCTATAAAACATGTTACCAGCGTTTTTTAGTCAATAAAAAAACAAAAGGAATAACATTTATTTTAATATTTAAACAAACACTTAGTCCCATTCGGAGAAGACTGTTTTTTTATGTAGACGTTTTGAAACAAACGAAACTCGTTAAAAAAAAAACAAAAGAAATAAATAAAGTAATTGAAAATATTTTGAAATTTATTTAGTAAGTAAGAAACAAATAAATTATCTAAGTATAAAGTTTTGTGGTATCCCATAAAAGTCCAAAAACAACGATACATCTGCCAGATGTATCATTATAATTTTAAGGGCTAAAAATAACGTTATGAAAGCAGGGTTAATCAGTTATCAAGAATTTAGTATCAGGTTATCTAAATGAATATCCAATATATGAACAAGGCGCCCTTTATATTGCAATTACCTACATTCAGCCATAACCAGGAACAACGAGCAGGCTTCTGACCGTTCCCACGACAGTCGGGTCTAAGTAACAGGAACGGACCCGGATTTTTATCCGGCCAAGGACTGTCAATCCGGCACTATGCCTCGAAATTACTGTAGGAATGTTTTCTTCCGCTACAACAATAACAACAACAGCAGGGTTCTGTTCTCTTTAGTGTGCTTGATTAAAAATTAATCCTCATTCCTCTCACTATTCTTAGCTTATGTTCAAAATTTACATATTCTTTTAGTTTGGAATAATCATTTTAGTGTTTTTCTATTAAATTGCTTTGATGTGTCACTTTTTAGTGACCAACAGTAGTCTGCCAATATGTAAGCATTCCAAATAGCCTGATACCTCCTTTTAAGCTCTTGTAAACCGTGGTGAAATCTTTTCACTAAAAACACCCATATTTTGGGGAAAATATTCAAATGTTAATGAAAAAAGTGTAATTCATTAAGCTTCCAATGTTTGAAAACTTTTTTCAACAATATTTTCTTTATTAGGATCGTATTGCCTTGAAATTTTGTTGTCATATCTTTTCCTGGCTGCTTTCTCCACTGTGGTAATTTTTTCTTCAAATTCAGCGTCTGTGACCTTCTATTATTTTCGTTTCTGGCAGTTTGGAAATTTTTTCGAAAAGGTATTTAAAAGATTTGCGTTTCGTATTTCTCAATTGTTTAACAAGACCCAGTTTTATATGGAGTGGTGGAAAAATTAATTTACTTTCTGGTATTAGACTCTCTTTTATGACATTCTTAGAACCTGGAGTTAAAGTTTTCTTAAGCGTACAATTTTTTGCGAATAACGTTTTTCGCGGGCTCTTTAATTCACCTCACAATTGCCAATGCGTTTATCATATGTATTCTAATTATTTTTTTGAGTAAAAATTGGGGGTTGTAGTATTCCTCTTTTAATACTACGGTTTGAGCAATTGGTAAAAAAGTATATTGGTTGCCATTGTGTAGCAAAAACTGCTTTTAAACTTCATAAATATGTCATATTCGTTTATTAGTCCATCAATATCGCAGCAGTAAACTGAATTACCGTTATTTATGTTATAAGAATTCCTGGAACTAGACAATTTATCTCTATCAATCTTGACGCTAATAGTTTTAAAACTTCTTTCGATAGTCCTGCATCTAAAACCATCTCATTTAACTCTGATTGAATAAAATCATCAGGATTTTTATCAGTCTCATCACCTAAATGTTCTGATGTTTCACCTCTATAACCTCAGTGTCAACAGCAACTAGAACTTGGACAGTAGAAATATTACTTTTACTATTCTGTTTAGAAGCAAGAAGGATAGAAAGCGCCCCAGGTTCAAGAGAAGCGTAAAGGATGGATCACTTTGTGTTTGAGTTGTGCCAGTCTACCAGGGAAACCGAATGGAAGGTTGAATGTCATCTGCTTCACAGTTGCTTTTTTAAGTGAATTCAGTGCTGTAATACGTGATCAAATTAGGAATGATAAAGCAATATTTCAAAAAGGTGCACGCAAAAAGATATTGCTGTGATCACATTTCTAGTATATTTTCGAAGCTTTGTCTGAAAAATTAGAAACATATGATGACTATTTGATTATGGAATAAAGAATTTAATGAATGGTAAAAATTTTATCAAGCTCTGGAAATTGAAGTTTGGGAAAAATATACTGCCAAACTTTTAGACTCTATGGGCAAATGTGAGTATGAAGATACCCTATCTAAATTTATTTTCTGTTAACTGGAATGTATTCTTATATTCAAAACACAATTGACATTATAAATATAACTGCTATTTTGTTTCGTGTTTCCTCATTTTTGTTATGTAAAATGCAAATAAAGATTTAAAAATAAGTGAGGCGAGATTCAAAATCAAAAATAGTTTCATGAATTGTGAACACAAATATATCCTAGATCGATCTTACTACTACAATACAAGTATAACCAAAAATAGTAAGACTTTGTGCCTAATTTTAATTATTTTTTCTTCATTTATTCTTCAAAATCTATATAATCCCCCTCAAAGTAACCCCAAAGTGCGGCCACTTTTTTGCTAATCCTAGGATCAGTTGTTATAGCCAATTTCTGTAATAACCTTCAATACGCGTAACGATTCATGTTTAATGTCTTCAACTGACTCAAAATTATCTATTACTGGCGGCGTTTCATAACATCTTGCCTTTTTTACAGACCTTAACGCAACGCTGCTTTTCGAAAAAGATTTATTGTTTATTAAATGTTTATTTAAAACGCGAACTGAGTATATTAAATTTGCCTTGATTCACTGTGGCCGATTTTTCTGAAAAGTTGGCCAAAACCCCAAACATTTTTTTGGATATTACTAAGTTAAAGCTTAACAAGTAAGGAAGGGCTAAGTTCGGGTGTCACCGAACATTTTATACTCTCGCATGGTAAAGTGATAATCGAGATTTCATTATCCGTCATTTACATATTTTTCAAATACCGTATTTTTGTAAAGTTTTATTCCGCTATCATCATTGGTTCCTAATGCTTATACTATATTATACAGAGAAGGCATCAGGTGGAATTCAAAATAGCTTTATATTGGAAGAAGGCGTGGTTGTGAACCGATTTCACCCATATTTCGTACATGTCATCAGGGTGTTAAGAAAATATTATATACCGAATTTCATTGAAATCGGTCTAGTAGTTCCTGAGATATGGTTTTTGGTCCATAAGTGGGCGGCGCCACGCCCATTTTCAATTTTTAAAAAAAGCCTGGGTGCAGCTTCCTTCTGCCACTTCTTCCGTAAAATTTAGTGTTTCTGATGTTTTTTATTAGTCGGTTAACGCACTTTTAGTGATTTTCAACATAACCTTTGTATGGGAAGTGGGCGTGGTTATTATCCGATTTCTTCCATTTTTAAACTGTATATGGAAATACCTGAAGCAAACGAATCTGTAGAGTTTGGTTGACATAGCTATAGTAGTTTCCGAGATATGTACAAAAAACTTATTAGGGGGCGGGGCCACGCCCATTTTTCCAAAAAAAATTACGTCAAAATATGCCCCTCCCTAATGCGATCCTTTGTGCCAAATTTCACTTTAATATCTTTATTTATGGCTTAGTTATGACACTTTATAGGTTTTCGGTTTTCGCCATTTTGTGGGCGTGGCAGTGGGCCGATTTTGCCCATCTTCGAACTTAACCTTCTTATGGAGCCAACAAATACGTGTACCAAGTTTCAGCATGATATCTCAATTTTTACTCAAGTTACAGCTTGCACGGACGGACGGACAGACGGACGGACAGACAGGCATCCGGATTTCAACTCTACTCGTCACCCTGATCACTTTGGTATATATAACCCCATATCTGACTCTTTTAGTTTTAGGACTTACAAACAACCGTTATGTGAACAAAACTATAATACTCTCCTTAGCAACTTGTTGCGAGAGTATAAAAAACGGGGCACTGCAGTGTACTGTCAAGAAAGCTGAAAGAGTTTTTATGTGTATTTTCCGGCTTAGAGTCGGTCGAATAGTCGCGTCTCGGAGTTACGCCAGTTCAAAAAGTGTCTATCCAGTGATTAAGAAAATATATTTCTATATTCAGTCCAATGCAGGGTGTTATTGAAGGTATGTATAATATATTATGTGAATCATTTGCTCTCAATATAACAAATGACCATCGAAATCATACGTCAAACAAGAGCATGTATAACCAATTTTTTTCGATTTTATTTTACCTTTGCCGACCTTAAAAGTTATGAGATTAATTGAGATTTCGTGTTGACTACAGTATCATTTATTGATATTTCGCAAAATCTGCAAGAGGCACCATGGCATTTTTAATGACCGTTTTCATTTCGAGTTGCGATGAAGACCCTACAGGTCGTGCTGAGAGCAAGCTGCAGTCGCATCGAATTTTTGGTCTCTTGAAGACTTTCTAGCAAATACATAGGAAGTTTCTGAAGAAAATTACTTTGCATAGTATATTAAATGACTATATATTTGATATTATTTATTATTTTTTAATTGTTATATCTCTAGTTTGTTATTTCTAGTTTGAGATTAGATCCGCCGAAAAAAGTAGCACATTGTCATCAGAAGCAATTCAACTATTTAATTCTACGACGGGTTTGAGTGTAGAGTCGATATCATATAGTACCTCATACTTGAGCCCAAATGGAAATGACGATTCTGCATATGGTAGTGATTATGATTAAGCTTTTTTAATAATCTAAAGGGTCATTATTTGTTAAATATTACTAGGTACATTGTCAACGGTCACTTTCAACTTACAAGGTGCGTTCCAAAGTAAACAGGGCTTAAAAAAACAATAAAAAACGTTAACTTCGGCTGCACCGAAGCTAATGTACCCTTCACATGTGCATTTCTTTTAGTAACTATGTGTTCAGTTTCTATGGAAGCTATGTGCTATAGTAATCCATGTCAAATTTCCTGAAGATACCAAGTCAAATGCCAAAGTTTTCCATACAAGCATTTGATTCCGATCATTCAGCTTGTATGGTAGCTATATGCTATAGTTAACCGATCTGAACAATTTCTACCGATATTACATTATTTCTATGAATAATAACTCGTACCAAATTCCGTGAAGATATATCGTCAAATGAGGAAGTTGCCCATGCAACCATTTGATTCCGATCATTCAGTTTGTATGGCAGCTATATGCTATAGTTAACCGATCAGAACAATTTCTTCGGAGATTACATTATTATCTTAGAAAATAACCTGTGTCAACTTTTGTGAAGATACAATGTCAAATGTGAAAGTTTTCCACACAAGAACTTGATTCCGATCATTGAGTTTGTAAGGCAGCTATATGTTATAGTGGTCCGATATCGGCAGTTCCGACAAATGAACAGCTTCTTGAAGAGAAAATGACGTTTGCAAAATTTCAAAAGGATATCTTAAAAACTGAGAGACTAGTTCGTATATGTACAGACAGACGGACGGACAGACAGACAGGCGGACATGGCTAAATCGACTCAGCTCAACATACTGATTATTTCTGTAAATACTTTATACGCTTCCTTCTGGGTGTTATAAACTTCGAGACAAACTTAATATACCCTCTTCATGGGTTTTTGGGCAAAGTCAATTTATTTTATTCAAAATAGTCTTCTTCTGCTTCAATACAGGTTTTTGCACGGTCCAGAAGCATGTCGAACGAGTGTTTTAGCTCGTTGGCCGGTATGGCCACCAGTATGCCGGTGCAAGCCTTTTGAATGGTCTCTACGTCTGCATAACGCTTTCCTTTCAAGGGCAAATGCATTTTTCCGAAAAGGAAGAAGTCGCATGGTGCCATATCAAGTGAATACGGGGAGTGGTTAATGGTTAAAATGTGATTTTTCGTCAAATAATCGGTCATAAGCGTCGATCGATGAGACGGCGCATTATCGTGCAACAAACGCCAACTTTCATCTTCGCGATATTCGGTCCGAACACGTCGAATTGGCACACCAAACGCTTCAAAACTCCAAGTTAGAATACCGCATTAACGTTATGGCCGGGTGGAACAAATTCTTTGTGGACAATCACAAACACAAATCAGCCGTCTGGTACCTTCCATTCAGCACTCTGGCGTTTCGTTTCAAAGTTTTTAATCATCGCCATAAACTTGTTTCATCAATTGAAGCGTTTCGGCAAAAGTTTTACTAATTTAAAACAAAATTTAATGTTGGCTTTTTGTTCGAAGATCATTTTCACACCGATAACACAAACATACTGACACTTAAAACGCAATAACTTCACTTTTCAATCGATGAAAATGTCATGAAATTCTCACTGGACAATCGATTAAGACAGCAGATTCTAACGCACCAGTCGATATATAGACGGCGCCACCAGGAGGCGCTAGATTCAAAAAGTCCTGATTGCTTTGGAACGCACCATGTAGTTTTAATAATAATAATAATAGTACCCAACGATTACCCTCCTCCCGCCCAACCTACGCGAGGGGCGCAATCCGCGAACGAGCGGAATTAGCCGAGTCATAAAACGCAAGAGAGTTTTAAGTGTTGCGATCTTAAGCTGCTTAGCTACAGAAACAAAAATTTCAACAGCCAAAATTAAGAATTAGATTCAAGATTATAATTTTTAAATGTTTATTGTTAAGAGTAGATAAAATACTTTTTTTAATGGTAAAGAGTGAGTCTGTTAGATCAAATGTGCTGGAATGAGAATTGAAATCATGACATATGCGGCGGAATGGTTCGTTTAACTCAAAATTTGTTCTAGGAAATTTTAAAGGAATGGTCTAAACTGCCTGGTAGAGCAAGCGGGAATGTTAAAATTAATATCAGATAAGAGAGATGGGCTACAGACTGGCCCATTCATGAGTTTTACATGAAATATTATACCAGGCATCTCCCTACGACTAGCGAGTGTCGGGAGACTTATAAGTTTTAAACGGTTAGTGTAAGGGGGAAGATTTAAACTGGAATGATTTAAGGCAAAAAGTAAAAATTATTTTTGAACGGACTCTAACTTATCCGAATTGACTTGGTAACTAGGGTTCCAAACCACAGAAGCATATTCTAATATAGGCCTTACCTGAGATGTAAAAAGAATTTTTGTGCTTTAAAAACCGTTGAAGATGCGTGAAGATTAAAATTGAGTTTGGGGTCCATAGTTACTCCCAGATCAACAAAACTGCATACTTGCTCCAACCTAAAGTATTGTATTGCGCATGAAGTAGGGTCTACAGCTCTACGCGAAAAGCACATCGTTTTGCATTTTTAAGGTTCAATGGCATGTCATTTCTATCACACCAAGAAACTAGGTTGTTTAAGTCTGTTTGCAACTGACATCTTTCGCTGTTTGAAGTATACGTTTTAAAAAGGTTTACAGCGTCAGCATATAATAAAACTCTTGAAACCTTAACAACAGATGATATGTCATTAATAAATAACAGGAACAGAATTGGACCAAGATGGCTACCTTGAGGAACACCTGAAGGAACATTGATTATGTCAGAAAAAGTATCGTTAAATATGACTTGTTGAATTCTATTACTAAGATAAGAAGCAACCTATTTTAGAAATATTGGTTGAAAACCAAGAAGATCAAGTTTATTCAAAAGAATTGAATGGTTTACTTTATCAAACGCGTTACTAAAATCTGTGTATATAACATAAGTATTCTTATTCTCCCTAAAGCCCGTTAATACATACATGTGATACAAATTCAAGCAAATTAGTTATTGTAGATTTCCCTTTACGAAATCCGTGCTGAGAACAAGAAATTAGTGGAGAGATTTGGAAGGTTATGTCGCCTGTTATAATTGCTTCAAAAAGTTTAGGTATTGCAAACAACTTTGCTATTCATATAGTTTCAATAGATGACGTAAATCACTCTTATGTAAAATTATTATAAATGACTTTCCATATGGATAAAAATAAGCCTTTGCATAAGAGATGAATTAAATAGTTTTGTTAGGGGTTGGTATATATGTATATTTTTTGCACATTTCTTAAGAAAGCATGAGGGAGTCATATCTGGACCATAATTGTATGATTGTTCTAATATATTTAACTGATATAAGACGTCTGCTTCGGAAATGGTAGGTGCATTAATTACAGAAATCGGACATAACTTGTGCTGATGCGGAAAATTTTTTGGAGATTTTGGAGAGTAATTGGACCTAAAGAATTCAGCGAACATATTAGAAATGGTATGATTGTCCCTAAACATACTAGACTTATATTTCATAGCGGACGGAAAATTAGAAATCTTGCGTTTGGAGTTGACGAAACCATAGAACAATTTTGGATTTCGTATAATATTATTTTTTTACTTTATTTATATAATTTTTATAACATATTTTGTTAAGTTCAGCAAATTGTCGACGCAATTTAGAATATTTTGAATAGTCAGCAACTAAACCAGTTTTTTTTTAAGTTTAAAAGCCCGAGATTTCCTATTTTTTAATTTACATAATTCTTTCGTAAACCATAAACTAGAACTCAGTTTTTGAGTAACAACACACTTCGGAACATATTTTTCAAATAAGTTTAAAATAGTTTCATTAAAGTGGAAAGCACTAAATTCAATATTGCCACTGTAATCTGGCCAAGTTACTCTAGAAAGTTCGTAATTAAACTTCTTAAAATTAGCTTTCGCAAAGTTTTTTTTTAAATTATTTTATTTATTGAATCTGCTTTTTCTTAAAGCCTAACAATAAGTTATAAAATCTTAAATCTAATTAAAAACTAGACAGGCTCAAGCAAGTGATTGAGCTGTTTTGGTGATACGTTGCTCCTTAGTACGCAGGCATATCTCTTCTTTTAAGTCGTGTTTGATCGCAGGAATGTACCAAAGCATTAGCCAGAGGGTTTGGGTGATCTAGGAGTTTAGATATATATTTAATTCTGCTGTCTTCTACTTCTTTCTTTACCATAGGGATACCAAGGCCTTTATGGATATTTTCGTTACGCATGTACCATGGTGAACATGTGATTGTTCTAAGCATTTTTGATTGAAACCTTTGTAATATATCAATATTGGTTGCACAGGTCGTACCCCACAGTTGAATGCCATACATCCAAATCGGCTTTATGACCGCATTATACAAAAGCACTTTGTTGTCTAGGCTAAGTTTTGAGTTTTTATTTAAAAGCCAATTTAAATTTGCAGCTCTAATCTTCATACATGTTATTTTACTAGAGATGTGTTTTCTCCACGTGAGCCTTCTATCTAGGTGAATACCAAGATATGTTACTTCGTTCGCTTGGGGTACTAATATATTGTTTATTTTTACTGCCGGACACATCTTTGGTCTTAGCGAAAATGTAATGTGCTTACACTTCTGTTCATTCACGTTTATACGCCAGTTCGCTAGCCACTCTTCGACAGAACTTAAATGCTTCGCTAATATTCGTGATGCTAAAATGTGGCATTTGCTACGGCTCACTATAGCTGTGTCATCCGCAAAAGTTGAAGTTAATACATTATTAGCTGTTGGAAGATCTGCTGTATATGTGATGTATAGTGTTGGGCCTAACACACTGCCCTGGGGTACACCAGCCCTTATCTGTCGTTCATCAGATATGAAATCTCCCACTTTTACCATAAATCGTCTATTTTTTAAATGAGACTCCAATGTTTTATACAGTTCTAAAGGTAGAATTTTTTTAATCTTGTATAAAAGACCTTCGTGCCACACCTTATCAAACGCCTGAGTTAAATCTAAAAATATTGCTGAACAGTACTCCCTGTGCTCAAATGCTTTCCTTATCTCGTTAGTAATTCTATTTACTTGCTCTATTGTGCCATGTTTCGCACGAAAACCGAATTGATGCATTGGTATTGTATTATTTTCATGGAGAAAAGGAGTCATCTTTGATAGTAATTAAGTCTTTTTTATCAATAATCTTTTGAAAGACAGGGTAGAAGACTGATTGGTCTGTATTATCAAGACAGCTGTGTTAAGTCTTTCCCAGGTTTATCTAAAGTTATTCTTCAAGATAATCTGCGACTTTTTTTCATGAAATTGGATAGTATCCGAAACTAAGAATTGCATTGAAGAGCAAAGAGAGCACCTCTACAGCAATAATTGGTAACTCAATTAGCATTTTTGGGGAAATATTATCATATCCCGACGCCTTTTTTGGATTAAGTTCTTTGATGGTACCAATAATTTCAAAAGGTGAGGTCTTAAGACACTCGAGCGACTCTTTAGCTGTGTTGGGTAAGATTGACAGCTTAAGTTATTCTTTGGCAAAATTGGGGTGATTTAAAACAATTAGCCTTTTTGGCAACTCGTCACTTCGAGCCCAATTTCCACCCAAGTCTCGTATTGGCATGTTGAGTCAGTTGGTGGCGTCATGGACTTTGGAGCTTTCCAAAGGCAATTTTGCTTCAACCAGTTTCGAATTTGGACACAGCTTCTTTATATACATTTCGGTGTTCAATTCTTCCTCACGTTTGACCGCATTTTTTAATTTACCGCAGCTTTCAATTGAAGCTGAGTGGAGGGGGAGCGATTTATCTGCCATTCTATTTCTCTATTAGAGATTTTTCTGATTTAGCCAAGCGGATTATATCTTTTGTTTGGTGTTGCTATGACAGCTGCGCTGGTTATTATATCATTAACTTCTCTTATACTTTCGTCAATATCAATTCGCAAAGTTGAACCGAAAACAAAGGTCTTGTGTATTACTATCAGCAAAGTTGGCTATGATTTCGATGTTAATTTCCAAAGCAGGATGATACGAGTTCTCTGGCCGAACCAAAGGATCACATCGGACAACAGAGAACATTGAAGCGTTATCAACATAAACTAGATCTAAGAACTTACCAATCACGTTTGAAATTAAATTAATTTGGTTAAGACCCAACTCCGACATTTCATCTAAGAACTCGTTAAAACATAAGCGAGTAGTAATAGGAATGGTGTAATCATCAATAGATTTCCATGATACGCACGGTAAATTGAAATCTCCCAAAACAATCATGGAATCAGTATTATTAGCCATTGAGAAAACATTATTTATTAATAAGCATGCTGCATATATACAGATATG